>NC_057801.1:11621750-11633766 GCF_018294505.1 Triticum aestivum | reverse complement strand
GTTTTATTTTTCTTGCATTTCATTTTCCACAACTTATTAGTTTCTTTTTCTTTTTTTTTCATTTCATTTTGGAAAACTTCCTTTCTTTTTCTTTTTCTTTTTCTTTCATTTGCAATTTTCTTTTTCTTATCTTTCTTTTGCACTTTCCTTCCTTTAATTGGTCTGTCGTTTGAGCAATACCACTGTTACCCTCCGGATAATAATTAGTATAATATATCTTACATCATTTGACCGCTATCGGCGGTATACAAAATAGCTAGACACACACAAACTTCGGGGATTAGTTTGTCAGCCATGGCAACGACGACGCTTTAGACTGATCTTTTTCCCTCTTTTGTTCGTTGTCGAATAATTGAGCCCATGGTCGTGACTTTTCCTTATGCAGGGATTACGATCTTTCGTAGGTAATGTAGTCTTCATTCTTCTTTTGACGTATGTTTCGTCGTCATCAGCATCATCTTCCCTCATCGGATCACCGTACTGGTCATAGTCTTCCTCGTTGGTGACTCCATCCATTCCGGCGATGCTCCTTTTGCTTCTCCTCATGACAACACGGCTGGGATTGATCGGATCAGTTATGAAGAAACATTGTGTCACGTGTTTAGCATGTACCGATGGCTCATTTTTGGCGATGGCGCTGACGGTACCGCTATCGGAGTTGGGTATACACATGGTAGTGAAATGTCGGCTTTCTCTGTGTACATTCTTAGCCCATCTGACACAGAACATCGTCGCGCTATGCAACCCAGAGTAGTTAAGCTCCCATATCTCTTCGACCCTTCCGTAATATCTTTCAGTTACATTCCTGGTCATGGCTTCCATCGTCACCCCTGAGTTTTGGTCATCACTGTTTATATCTTTCTCCTCCGTGTAGAACGTGTATTCGTTGATATCATATGCTTGATAAGTCGCGAGGTTGGTCGAGGGGCCATGTGCTAAGGCGTATATGAGTGTTCCGTTCGGACAACCCTCTTCCGGGGGATTAGCCAGAACTCGCTCTTTGAACCAACGCACAAAAGTGGAGTTGTGCTCTCTAATAACTTCAGCGTCCGTCCTGTGCACCCCACGGTCACGGTACTTCTTTGTGATGGTCTCTTTGTACAATGTCACGAAATCTTCTAGCGCATCTAGGTGTTGTAGCACTACTAAATTTGCCCTGTCAAGGTCGTTTTGTCGGCTCGAGCGTAACACATTCACATCCCTAGGACCGTTGGTGTGACCTTCGCCTTCGAGCCTTCCACGGTGCTTGTTGATGGGCAAACCAACAACAGGGTCTTTGGTCAGATAACTCTCACAAAAAGAGATGCACTCTTTGGTCAGATATCCCTGGGCTATGCTTCCATCTGGACAGGACATGTTACGAACGAATCCTTTGATGACCCCATTCATCCTCTCGAATGGCATCATGCTATGCAGGAATGTCGGCCCTAGGTCGATGATGTCGTCCACGATGTGGACACATAGATGCACCATGACATCAAAGAACGTGGGCGGGAAATACATCTCTAGCTCATTTAGTATGACAACGATCTCTTCCTATAGCCTATGGAGTTGCTTCACACTGATCGACTTTCGAGAGATAGCATCAAAAAAGTGGCATAGGCCAGTAAGCGTCTCACGCACATGTGTGTCCATAGTCCCTCTAAGTGCAGCCGGGAATAACTGCATCATCATCACATGACAGTCGTGAGACTTCATCCTACTGAACCTTTTTTTTCTTAGTGTCCAGATATCTGCTTATCTTCCCACAGTATCCGGAACTAACTTTGATTCCGGCAAGGCACTTGAACAATTGATCGACCTCCTTCGGATCTAAGGTGAAGCAAGAGGGGGGCAATATTGTTCTTCCTTCTTGTTTACTTTTTGCCCCTATCTTCCGTCTTCGTTTCCGTCTCAGTCTCCTCTGACCTTTTACCGGGCATTTGGAGATCTTTCCTGATATTAAAAAATTCCAAGTCTTTTCTTTCCTTCGGCCCATCCTTGGTCCTCTCCGGCATGTTCATCAATGTTCCAAGCAAACTCTCAAGGATATTTTTTGTGATATGCATTTGATCAAGGCTATGAGGCGTGTCGAGTATGGGCCAGTATTCCAAGCCCCAGAAAACAGATCTCGTCTTCCATATCTTCAGCAGGGGCTCCGGCGCCTTTTTCTTCGTCTTTCCCGGGGAGGGGCACTCTTCCCAGTTCTTCAATAACTCATATATTTCTGCACCACTATGCTTACGTGGAGGACCTCGATGCTCAGCCTTACCATTGAATAGATCTCCACGCTTTCTCCATGGGTCATCCTTCTCGAGCCATCTTCGATGCCCCATGTACACAATTTTTGAAGACCCGCCATCTTCGATAGCTCCAGAGAAGTCGTATCATCCATGCACCTCGTGCATCCGCAATATCCGTGGCACACCTGGCCGGAGATATAGCCGTAACCAAGATAGTCCTGCACCGTCGTGATCAGCGCGGCTCTCATGTAGAAATACTCTCCTTTGCTTGCATCCCATGTCTTGGCCGGCGTTTTCCATAAGGTATGTAGCTCCTCCTTCAGTAACCTGAGATACAGATTTATATCATTTCCCGGTTGTCTCGGCCCTTGAATAAGCATAGCCATGTGTATGTATTTTTCCTTCATGCACAACCAGGGGGGAGGTTGTACATCCATAAAAACACATGCCATGTGCTATGATTGGTGTTCTGGTTGCCAAATGGATTCATGCCATCACTACTAGCGCCAAGCACGATGTTCCTTGGATCATTTGCGAAAAATTCAAATTCAGCATTTAATGCTCTCCACTAGCTAGCATCTATGAGGTGTCTCAGCTTCGGCTTATCTTCGTCATCTGGCTTCACCCTCTCCGCGTGCCAGTGCATAAGCTTTGCTTCCTTATGATCTACGAAATACCGTTGTAGACGCGGAGTGATCGGAAAGTACCATACAACTTTCTGTGGATCTTTATTTCCAGCCTTTTTATATCGTGAAGCATTGCACTTTGGACAGATGGTTTTTTCCGCGTGCTCATTCCGATATATGATGCAATCATTGATGCATGTGTGATATCTAATATGTGGCAGATCAAGAGGGCACACGATTTTCTTTGCCTCCTCGACACTAGTAGGACACAGGCTTCCCGCGGGAAGAACCTTAGATACTTCAGAAGCTCATCCAGGCTTGTATCTGTCCATTTGTTTTTTGCCTTCGTCTTTAGAAGTTCTAGCGGGTCACCTCGGGATTGCAACCATCATACAAAGGAGTCATCGAGTCTACCTCCAGTTGCGCCAGTTTGGCCTCCTCTCTTGAAGCAGCTCTATAGCTAGTCGTCTTCTTGCGAAGCAGGTCTCGAGCATGTGGGTCCCGCATGGCTGAACTTAGTAGCGACCAAGACGGCGGCGTGTCCACGTCTTCTCCGCCTTGAACTGCCTCTTTACCATCGACATTTCTGAGGTTGTCTTCCTCTTCGGGCACATAATCGGTCATCTCTTCATCTGGTGGCCCCATGTTGTTATTTCCTGCCCCGTCGACGTCCTCATCATCATCGTCATCATCTTCACTTATCCACCGAGTATGTCCATGCATGAAACCATGCATGAGCAGGTGCGCCTTGAATTTACCACCCTTAAAAGGGTCGAGCCTGACTCCTCCTTTGCATTTTTGACACAGACATAAAACATCCTTCAGTCTTTTTCCATACATGTCATCCACAGCGGATTGCCAGTATCTTTCCACCATCCTTCCATTGACCTTCATGATCACCTGCGCGCGGAGCAAATATTATAACCACGCATATATGCATGCATGGATCGAATTCATACAAAAATTCGGCATGACCTTCCCTAAACATAGGACATATTGAGTTTGCATGCCCGAAATTCGCCGAAACGGAATTGAATGAACATTTCGGCAAAACATAGGCAACTCATGTCACCCACATTATTTCATCAAATACACAATGTAGGCAACTCAAATTATGCCACACAGTTCGGTATATATATTCTCATATCGCCCATATATATAGTTTCGGTCCAATCCACACAAACACCTTTTTTTGCTCACCTATGTGTCGAGAGGGATATCGAGCACCTTTCTTCTTAATTACCTAGTAGCTCTAGATATATAGCTCTAACTAGCTAGCTAGCTAGCTAGGGAGAGAGAGAGCTAGCTAGCTAGGGAGATAGTGGGAGAGGAGAGGGAGAGAAGAGGGAAGGCATTAATGGAAGAGGGGGAGGGCAAAGAAGAGGGGGAGGAGGGCATTAATGGAGGGGGTGGTGGTGGAGGGCACAAAGAAAGGGTGGTGGTGGAGGGCAAAGAAGAGGGGGAGGGAGGGGGCTCTAATGGAGGGGGGAGGAGGGGAAAAGAAGAGGGGGAAGCATTGAAGAACAAGCAAGTGCAAGAGGGAGGGGGAGAAAGAAAGGGGGAAGAAGAGGGGGAGGGGGAAAGGTAGAAGATATTTTGGCTGGCGACCATAGCAGTAGCGCGGGGCACCAAAGCGCGCTACTGCTATGTGTGCCAGCCAAAATATCTACTGGTATATAAAACTATCTATAGCGTTTGCTCAAAAAATACGCTACTAGTAAAAAATTACACATAGAAGAAGTAGCAGTAGCGCTTCTTGGTGGACCCACGCTACTGCTATATTCTTAACAGTAGCGCTTGTTAGTGTACAAATGTTGCTACTATTTTTTGGCCGGGGTGTGTGGTGTGGTTAACTTACCAGTAGCGTGCCCTCTAGAGACCAACGCTGCTGCTAAGTTGTACTAGTAGCGCGGTTTGTAACACACGCTACTGGAAATTATCAGTAGCGTGGGCTCCAAAACACACGCTACTGGTAAACTTCTATGTATAAGCCTTTTCCTAGTAGTGCAGAAACCAAGAAGAGGAACAACACTGACTTGGGATGTCCTTCTGATGTTGATGATCATGTTTACAAATTCCTTTTTGTTTGCGGTCATTTTAGATGGAAATTAACACCAACATGGTGGCCATATGGCAGGGTTTCCTTATATACCACACCATAGCCACCAACCTGTGGCAAAGAGATTTGGTTATTTTCCTGAGGCGTGAGAGTTTGTTTTTTTGTCTTTTGTGGGGTGAGGTGTGAGAGTTTGTACCTCTTGGGAGACAATGAGTTGTAGTTTCCCAACAGTTCATGGATGTTGTCCCTATGGTTGATGTAGTGCTTTCATATGATTGATTTGAGTGGAAACCAGCCAATCCTGCAAATCTTTGTAGCAATCACGAAGCATGCCATGACCGAAAGAATAGCTACAGCTGTCGAAATTGAGAAAAATGTGTAGTTACTTCTTTAAAAAGCTGCACATATTTATCTAGGCATGCAATAATGATATATATAAAATATAAATCATGATGTCCTAGTGTAAAAATAAACTATATAAAAGTAAGTTATAATGAAAACTGCAGATGGCTGCGTATTTTTTTTACAACTAAAATATCCTGCTAAATGTTTACCTATATTGTCCAGAAAACTTTTATTGATCGGTAGCTCCCCACTTTTGAACATTTTGGCTACCATCGTCATATATATGCGTACACCATCTGTCCTAGTTTACTAGGCCCCATTTTTTTGTGGTTCAACTTTGCCAACTAATTTTATCAAGAAAATGTCGGTTACATGTCAAGAAATATATACATAAGACATATTTAAAACACTTCCCAAATGTAATAATTATGTGGCATATAGCCCACATTTAGTTGCCGAAGCTCAACCTCAAAACATGAGGACGACAGAGGGAGTACGATATAAGCTTGTTTGCGGTTACTGAACTTATTTTATAACCATTTGTGGGAAAATAGCTATGAAAGAAACAGAGTTCATGCCATGTTCGGCATCAGGATTATACTATTATAATTATTGATAGGAGAAATTTCAGCCTTAAGCATTTGGGAAATTAGGATAAAAAGAGCACATCCTTTCGTTATTCAATATGTTAATTAGAGGGGGATTGAAGGATTGTGAAGAGATAGATGCCGCACTTGTGTGCAACTTGCTACGCTTAGCGGTTGCAACAAGAAAACTCATGGTTAATTATGATGATTATCATCGCAAAAAAATTTGAATGATTGGCGGCGAATCTTAGCATGGATACACTCTCATATTTGAAAATATATTGGATAGGTTTATCCGTTTATGAGTGGTTGGTTGTACTTTTGCCGTTCTTCCAATTCATTTAGTGAATGCATTGAACCAACTAGCAAGCTGCTTTGATTATGAGAGCCAACACATTAAGATCACACTCAATCCGTCGCTTTACGTCATACGCAAATGAAAAATCACACTCACTCACCCGCCATGCCTATTCGCTTTCTCACCAACAAGATATGTAGACACCTCTTGTTCGGCATAAACTTTGCTTTTTGTATATTGCAACAACGAAGAGATGAGAGTAGGCACTCCTCATTGGTAAAAGGGATTGAGAGAAGCGGATCCAATGTCTCCTATATATCATGTTTAATGTCATTGCTAATATGTTAGTGGTCCTCATTGGTAGAGTCAAGGAGGACGGGAGTTAGGTGCACTCATTTCTCATATTATGGATGTTGGGGTGTCCACACTACAATAGCGGATGATACCGTTATTTTCATGGAACATGATATGACAAAAGCTAGAAACATGAAATTGGGTTTATGTCTTTTTGAACAACTGTCTGGTCTAAAAATAAACTCCAATAAGAGTGAATTGTTCTGCTTTGGGCGCACCAAAGAGGAACATGATAATTGTAGATAATTGTTTGGTTGTGAGCTGGGATCCCTACAATTTAGTTACCTGTGAATCCCAATTCATCAATGTAAATTAACCGACAAATAATGGAAGTGCATTGAAGATTGATTTGAGAAGAAGCTAAGTTGTTGGAAGAACAAACTTATGTCTTATGGGGTTCGGATGGTTCTAATAAATTTCGTGCTTACAAGCATGCCGATGTTCCTATTAGCCTTCTTTGAAGTACCCATGGGGGTAAGGAAAAGGTTGGACTTCTATCAATCACGTTTTTTTGGCAAAATGATGCGAATAAATCAAAGTACAGACTAGGTAAGTGGGACAAGGGGGGTTTAGGTATCGAAAAACTAGAAGTAAAGAACATGTGCTTGCTAAGTAAATGGTTATATAGGTTGTCCGTAGAGGGGCTGGTGTGGTGTGTGGATGCACTTATTGTGTAACAAGTATTCACGGTCCAAAACCCTGGCACAAGTCACAGCGCAACCGAATGACTGTCCTTTTTGGAAGGGGCTGATGAGGACAAAGGTCACCTTCATCAATAGGAGTAAATTTATTGTAGGGATGGAAACACTACTAGATTTTGGGAAGATACCTAGCTAGGGGAGACACCATTAGCCTTGCATTGTCAAACAAAGACGCTTTTGTAAGTACAATATTAGGTTATGTTCCCTTAAATATTTAGTTTAGATAGGTAGTGTGGGGGAATCGTTGGATAGGTGGCTACATTTGTGCCTACATTGATGGAGGTTAACCTCCCTGATTAGCTAGATACCCTGCACTAGAAACTTTTTTTTGCATGGTAATACGTGTCTCATTCATAACATAAAGAACAAAGTACAAGTCACGTAAAGATTGACATGAAAAAACTGAAAAGATAGCAGAACATCTCTGAGCTTGACACCAACGCTCGTCACCTGCCTCCGGCACCACCACAGCAGCCACCAAAGAAAAGAATGATGAATCACCACCTCACCCGAGCTCGATGCGGCTCCATCGCTGATATGCAGCTTTGCGAACCTCCAAGGTGGCTCACCAAAAATGAAGCCCTTGCCGTTGACCAATCAGACGGGGGCAACACCCCAGACACGACATCGAACTCTAGATCTAGCACCCCACCACGACTAAGACACCGAAGGAGGAAACAATACCTGCCATCCACGAACCACGAGCCCAACACATGTTTTGTCTTCCAGATGTCGTTGATGCAGACCATAATCTGCATCCGCTCCTGGACTACCTCCCAAGCTCTGCGCCGACGCTGGAGCAAACACCGTCGCAATGGCGGAGCCCGAGGACACAGGTCCACCATGAGGATGCCGCCGCCGCCACGCCATCCTTCCTTGAACAGTCTGGTTTCCAAATCCATCCCCAACCATAGGACCGATGGCCTCATCAGGAAAGGATCCGAAGAATATTTATTCAGCGCCATCATCGTCACCGCCGAAGCAAAGACGATGAATAACCTAAAACCTATACTACGAGGAAGTAAAAACGATCCACATGCGTGAATCCGACAACCCGCGCACCACCAACGACCGAGATCGCCGGCGGAGGGGAGCCACCGGAGAACGGCGTTGGAAGATCGGCCTCTCCTGGCGGCGGCTAGGGTTACAACTAGAAACTATTTGGTCATGCGTATTCTCAGTAAAATGTATGTATGTAGATTTGATAAACACTAGCCCAATCCCAAAATCGCCTCATATTTAGAAAATTAAGGCACCATTAAAAATAAAAGTCTCTATGTGGTTTGTGCACAAGAAAGTGATATTGACTAAGAATAACTTAGCAAAACGTGGATGAGAGGGTAGTAAACGGTGTTGTTATTGTGATCAGGGTGAATTAATCCAACATCTTTTTCTCAAGTGCCCACTAGCCAAGCTATTGTGGCATACAATCCATGTGTTCTTTAATGTGTATCCTCTTAACAACATCTCCAATTTATTTGAGACATGGTTAAATGGGCTAGACCCTAAGACATCAGCACATATTCAAGTCGGAGTGCGTACATTACTTTGGGCTATTTGGAACTGTCGGAATAACGTTATATTTAACCGAAACAACATCACAATTTTTTTGTTGGTCATCTTCCGAGTGTCTGGATGGATCCGTACATGGTCGTTACTCAGCCGTACGAAAGTCACGAAACATATGGCCTATGGGTGCAACCGCTGGGATGGTAGCACGAGATACGTACAATTGGTTTGGATAGCGGTCCAATAATAGGATAAGTGTTTAGTCATCTGGTCCTATTTTTGCCGCTTGTGGCATTTTATTCCTTCTGATTGAGTTTGCTGTCTAACATGTGTTGAACTTCGTACTTTGCTGCTACTTTGTTTACAAAATGTCTGTGTGAATCTCTTAATTCAGAGGCGGGGGTAATCCTCATTTCCGAAAAAAAGAGCCGAAAGTAGAAAATTGTGTTTTCACCACTAATACTACTGCATATCATTCCTAATTTTTGGCTCTTCCCTATGACACTTCAAAGTAAATAAGTGCCTTAAAAACTCATGGTTAATTACGGCGATTGTCGTCACAAAAAAAATCCAATGATTGTCGGTGAAACTAAGTATGAGTACACTCTCATATCTGAAAATATATTAGATAGGTTTGTGTTGACAGTGGTTGGTTGTACTCTTGCCGTTCTTTCAATTCATTCACTAAATGCATTGGACTAGCTACCTACCTACTTTGATTATTAGAGCCAACACATTTGATTATTAAATGCATTGGACTAGCTACCTACCTACCTACCTACGTCGTACACAAAGGACCAATCACACTCACTCACCATGCCCATTCGCTTTCACAGCTAGAAGATACGTAGCTTCCTCAACTTTGGCATAAACATCGCTTTATGTATATTGCATCAATGAAGAGCTGAGAGTAGGCAATTCTATCTTCACCACTAAGAGCAAGTACAATAAGGTGACATAAGCAAGCTATAAGGATTTAAATATTATATCTTTGCTTAGTTGGAGGTGAGAGAAAAGAAGAAAGAATGCAAGCGGACTATAGAATAAGAGCCAGCTATAGCACGAGCCCCAAAACATTTTGTGAGATTGTAAGGTGGGTCAGCCATTAATAAAGTAGTACATATATAAAAGTTACTATTGTACATGCCAGCTATTAGGTTGGCTCTAGTACATATTTAAAAGTGACATGGCAACTCCTATAGCCGATTGCTAGCTATATTATTAAGTGTGCTCTAATACTACTGCCTATTCCTAATTTTTTGCTGTTACCTATGACACTTCAAAGTAAATGGGGGCCCTAAATTAAGGACCAGCCTTCGGACTTGCAAAATTAAATAGCCTCTCCACATCAGCCTCCATGACAAGTACCCATGTTTTCAATTCATTTTTGGTACTCATGTATGAAAGAACCGATACTCTGTGCTCTATGGCAACATGATCAATCTTCACAATACAAGTTGCAAACCTCCTGTCCTATTTAGTGTGTGTACTTAACCGCATGCCTCTTTTTTATAGCGGTCCCAATGATTAGAAAGCAAACGGCTCAAAAGAGACCAATGCGTCATTAGTAAAAGAACAACTTCCAATGATTCCACTGAAACCAAGTCACCATAGGCAGTCGAGGACATCTAGGAATAATGCAAGCACCAATACCAGGTCTAGGATTTGAATTCTGCTAGGCCGGGGATACCACACTGTCCTCCTAACCATTCAACCATATGTTGGTTTGCAGTAAGAAACTTACTTGCTAATGCATGGTTGTATACATGGCAACGATGTGGAGGTCAAAGATTTCAACCTCCTTTTCAGAAAAATAATAAAGATACTTTCTAATGCAAAATCTCACTGGGTGCTTGCGGGTGCCAAGAAACTAGGGCAAATCATGCTGGGAGAGAGGCCTAGCTGTTCTAGGGCGTGTTGCAACTCCTGCAACTCAAGGGATTGTAACACCAAAAACTCTATTCTATTCTCCTTAATTAATAATAGATGTGACAAATCTTTTACCTCCGCTTCAAAATAAATAACTTTGGATATAAATTGTAGATCATACATTAAAATTATGTGTCCTAATGAAAATCTCCATATACACATGGCACGTCTCTATGAAAACTTGTGAATTTGCTCTGCATGAAAGATAGATGGATATGCACGAAGCTCATGATTAAATACGTACAGAAATACCGGTTTCAGGTAACACGGACCTCGCTTCCCATCCCTTCCCTTCCCTTCCCTTCCCTATATAATACTACGGATCACAGGCCGAGAGCCGATGCAAGTACTCTGAGCAATTAACAATCGAGCAAGCTACTGATGGAAGTAACAGCGAACGTAGCCAGTCCGCCAAGCCGTCCGCTCTCTGTCCGTGTGTCGGCAGAGACGGAAGGTGCTGACAATTCCACGGCGGAGGAACCCATGAGCCCTACCGGAAGAATCTTGGAGGAGATGGGTGTCTGCATCGTCATCGTGATGGGGCTCAGCACGCCGGTGAACCTGCCCGTCTTCCGCTCCGGCATCGAAACAGAGCTGATTACTCGTTCCTCACGCTTCTGCAGCATTCAAGTAATTTTATGAACTTCATTTTTTCTAAAGATTTGATCCAACATATACAAATATTTTACTCAAGCTAGAACTTCAATTAAATTGGAACGGAGGAGTATATGCCAACAGTATTACACATAATTATCATGCATTAACTCATATTAATATAGTTCTATATTTTGTACATTTTATTCACCTCTCTCTCCCTCCAATACACACCCATATTATATACAGATAATGGATGGACCCAAGGATGGCAAGCCGCGATGGGTGCAAACAGCGGTGAACGTGGACGAACACATCATCGTCCCGACGTTCGATCCTGCTGCCGTGGCTTCTAACCCGGAAAAGGCCGTGGAGGACTATGTAGCGATGTTGTCCACACTCCCTATGGACAGGGGACGCCCGCTTTGGGAGTTCCACTTCCTCAACTTGAAGACCTCCGGCGCGGCCTCTACGGTGGTGCTCCGCCTGCACCACTCCATCGGTGACGCCATGTCCATCATGACACTCTTCATGGCTTCGGCATGCAGCACGGCTGACCCAACTAGGCTGCCGGCCATGCCACCGCCGCCCAGAAGGACCGGCGCGATCTATCAACAGCAGACACGACCTCCGTTGTCTTTGTCAAGCCATTACCTGGCGTGGGTTTGGTCATATTTTGTGTTGGCATGGCACACGCTGGTGGATGTCGCATTGCTTGCTGCGACGGTACTGTTCTTGAGAGATCCCCGTACGATGTTCACGCATATGCCAGATGCCAGCGGGTCTCGCCGT
>NC_057801.1:11615583-11621740 GCF_018294505.1 Triticum aestivum | reverse complement strand
GCAAGCGGTTCGTGCATCGAAGCCTTAGTCTTGACGATATCACGCTCATCAAGACCGTCATGAACTGCGTACCAAAGCCATTTAAACTTTATATCAATTATTAAGAGAAACAGTTCTTATAAATAGATTTCTTGATTTGACTCAGTGGGTATTTTTGCCTTTCTCCTTTTCATTTTCACAGACTATCAACGATGTGCTAGTTGGTGTGACTTCAGCAGCTCTTTCACAATATTACTTCAGGAAATCTGGTAAGTATGATCTGTATGACAACGTCTCTGAATATGTGTTCTGTGGACATCTACTTTAAACATTTTGCTTTCTTATCTTCAATATTAGGAGACACTAACACAAAGAGAATCTGCTTGCGATCAATCCTCCCTGTCAACACAAGGCCAATCTCTAGTCGACAAGTAAGAGCTTTCTTTTCCTCGAAATAAATATATAAGAAATATCAATTGAATGCACATAAACATCATAATGTTCCCTTCATCACAATTTTGTACAATATTAGTTACTTTAACTCTTTTCTAACAACTGTGAACAGACATACGTTACCAAGGTCGAGAAGGGGAATCGACTTAGCAGTCTCATCTATCCATTTCATATAGCCTTGCCCAATGATCCCCTTGAGTATGTTCGCAAGGCAAAAAGGTCTATGCATAGGAAAAAGAGCTCTTTAGAAGTGAAGTTTATACAAGTGGTTGTTGAATTTTTGGTGAAATACTTTGGCGCAAAGGTACACTCGCTCTCCTCAAGACTGTGTAGCACAAATGCTGAAGAAGAAGCAGTACACGTATTTATGCATGTTTCTAATTATGCTGCAACTCGTCAATGAAAGTAGACAGGAGCTTTTATCTTCCGCCTATTTGCCACACGTACAAGCATACTCTTATCAAATGTTGTTGGGCCATCTGAACATATAACGCTATGTGGGCACCCAATTTCCTTCATGGCAATCACCGCCTACGGGCAACCACAGGTAAGTCACATATGTTCATCCATGCAAAACATATGCATTCTTAGGTTGCTTCAAAAATAGAAAACAAGAACAACCTCACATCATGTGGTTTCAAAATCAAGTTCACTACTTTTCCCCGTTATCTAGACACAATTTACCTCTTCCTTGATCCTAATTGGATTTATATTGCACCAAACATAAGCCCCAATTTATTTACCTTTATATCCAATTTTCTTTTACCACTGTATTTCCATTCACAAAGTTTGATTGCACAAATAATTTGTAGATAGATGGTTCTATTCCTAACTTTTGCATGTATTCTCATACAATATTTTTATTTCTTTAAAATCAAATTCACTCAAAAAAGAGAATTTTGCTATCGTAATTGATAGGAAGCCACTAGACAATCTGTAGTACACGATATAGGGCTCTCACTTAATAAATTTTTGAACCAATGTATACTTCTTTGATATAAGCATCTACGCACTACCAAGTTGAATCAAGTATATTATTATATTTGTTTTTCAGTAATTCACTATTTTCAAGAAATTAAGGCGATTTGGCTCTCGAGTACCAAGGTGCTCAGCATTTAAAAATTAAAAAAAAAGTATAAGCTTCAAGAACTTATAAATTTTTAAAGCATGCATAAAGATGCTCTCTACGTATCTTTTTAATATTAAATAATACCTTTATTGTGGGTCACACAAAAACGAAAATTGGTGCTAAAAACAATAAAAGAAACCACATTCTGGTCCTTGTATTTTTTCTTTTTTGTATACACAATGTATGATAAACGTATATAAGATTTACATCTGTTTTTTTAAGAAAATATATGTTATAAACATGATGTTTTGGACTATTTTTGTTTTCTTTTCTTTTTATGGATACAAGTCAGAGTTGTTGGCACATGCCCCCCCCCCCCTGCAATTTTCAATGCTCCATGTATTTATAGCATGTACTTAAAACCTAAACAAGCGGAGTATATAGTAGGTGCCTGCAAGTGTGTTCACGCCTTCTTGTGGGTTTTCATTTGTACTCCCTCCATTCCTAAATATTTGTCTTTCTAGAGATTTCAATAAGTGAGATCTACACTCTAAAATATGTCTATATACATCCGTATGTGGTAGTCCATTTAAAATCTCTAAAAAGACAAATATTTAGGAACGGAGGGAGTAGTTTGCATCCTCACTCGAAGGGGTGAATTACTGCGTCTTCATTAAAAAAACAGGACAAGAAGGCTTAGGCAGGAAGATACATTATACTTTTTTTTTCTTTTGGAACTTTCAGAGGGGCGGTTCCTACCTGAATTTGTATTTCAAAAGAGAGTTTTATAAAGTCATGTTGTCCGTGAGGAGAGGTAATTATCGAGTAGACCGACATGAACCTTATGTTTCGTGTTTGTAAGGATATGCGACCAAACCATCAATCAAGTTTGTTGTTGTGGCCGCTATATTAAGGTCACTGTTATGAGATACTTTCAAATTTCAAGCATGCCTGATCTTCTAGAGGACGAGCAGTAGGATAAAGGATCAGATTGAAGGTGGCAACCGCATGCACAGTAGAGTGGTCCAAATATCACCAAACTTCTTCAATGTGGGATGGAGATTGGTTAGGCGCCACACTCTCCGGCCAGAAGAAAATGTGAAGAATATGACTATATGTCTTCAGTGGCACCCAATCAATGCGTTAAGTCCTGGAGTTTGGCTCGGCATATATGGTAAAACTTGCAAGAGAGATCTAAGAAAACTCATCGGTGTCAACCGAGGTTAGTCGGTTGGGTAAGCCAAGTTTGATCCCATCTACTTAATGCAAGCTATCTTCTTCGACCCCCCCCCCCCAAAAAAAACTAGTAAACCTTACGTTGTGTTTAGTTTGAAAGGGAGATGTACATGTAAGGGTGGGTGTTTCAGTGTGGGTTTTACCTAAAATGGTTATTAATAAAATGTCAAGAAAAAAAGTCATAGGTATGCATCCTATTATAAAATATGCACCTTACCATTGTCATACAAGAATATGATCAAACAAGTACGGCACAAAAGCATATTGAAAATGTAAGCTCTAAAATTGTATGCTTCTCCATTTTTCATATAATTTTCTGGAACTTTTGTGTAGGCACTGATCATGCACTTCCTAAACTACGGTAGCACTATCCGGGTAACTCTGGCAGTTGATGATGCACAATTCCCAGATTGTCATAAGCTTTTAGATGATTTTGCTGACTCCATCAGGCTCATTAAGGATGCGGCCGATCTCAAGACATTAACAACATCGATCATGAATGACTGAGTAATGAATAGTTGGATAGGTGGGCCATGTCAATAGCACACATATATTAATTGGATTAGTAAAAGTACACACAACTCTGTGTATAAGTATAGTGTGTGCGTGCGCTATGTATGTATTTTAATGTGTTGTTTATGTCTATCACTATAAGACTTGTGTTGAAGGTTTCCTTTGTTACAACATACTGGTTATGACATTCGGCTTGTCATGCATATACATTCAAAGGCTAGATTTTCTCTTGGTTTGTACTATTTTCCTTTCTAGATTTCTCGAGGGTAGTCGACGGCTCAACTATGATATGCCGTATGTTGGATTTTGTGTGAATCCACTCGCTTGAATTTCCACAAAGCAAACCTATTTTTTGGAAAAGGAGATTGAAACCCCAGTCTCTGCATCAAAAAATGCTTACAAACTTCTTTATTAAATTATTCAACAAAGGTCTCGCAAAAATATACATGAGACAATCTAAAGCCACCACGCAACACCTACAAAACTCGACAATGGAGGATGCCATCACAATGCCTCACCAGTTAGATCTGGGTGCATCACCGAACGACCAATATGGTGTACCATGAGGACACATCCGGTTCAGCATACCCTAACTAGGCACCACTTACACACTCATGGGGAGAAGGGGGCGCCACCTATATTGGGCCCAAGTGGCCCAATATGCTTTCCACCACTTAGTTGTTGGCATGGACGCCATTCTTCCCAGCGAACTCGACGATTGCTTCCCTGCGCATTTTGCTTGACGATGATATGACTGATAATCAGAAGCGGGGACCTTTTAAGACCCGTTGATATTAAATTAAATATAAAAGTCTCGTAACTGTTATTAGAGCCTTTTATTGTTAATTTAACATCATGAGAAACATTTTTCACAAATATATTATATATCAGAAATACCCGGTATTATCCGATAACCTCTGGAACCCTTCCGGTGACTTCGAAACACTTCTAGTTCCTCTCGAAACTATTTCGAATATTAGTGAAACTATTTCACAAATATTTTTTCATTATTCCTATCCTACTAACTCTCAGCAGACTATGATTACCTTAACCTTGTGACCCTGCAGGTTCGGTAAAAAATAGACATAAACTAAACCCCTTTCGTTCAATGACCAATAGCGGAGCCGTGGACGTCCATATTGAACCCTATGAGTACATGAATGAATTTTGGGTGAACCTTTGGTTATCATGTGCTATTCCTTTTCCTTCACAATACTTTACAAAACCCGAGGTGAGATTTATTGGTATCCTCTTGAGTCATTCTCATGCTTACTATACCGGTCTCCTCGTTACAGGTTTTGTTCTTCTTTCTCGTTGACATGTTCCGGTATCCCCGTGACCTAGTCACTTGTGTCTGGCCAGATGATGATGGATGTCCTCACAACGAGAGGGCACTAAGGATATTTCTCCATCATCGGAGGAGCAAATCGCACTCTTGAGCTATCTAGTCCCTTGTCAAACTTTCCGATGAACCTGTAAGTTCTCGTTATGATCATTCTGTTACAGATGACGTTTGAGCAACCCCAAAGTCCATCGTACGATAAGAAGTGACTATGATACTCTCATGGTCTAAGGAACTAAAGCATATGTTAACTCTTCGTTTTATAATGATTGACTTGTGATGATAACATCACAAAGTATAACAATCAAGTCGGGGTCAATTCAACATGATCATGATCTATCACGGGAACTACTACCGTGACACCTCAAGAGCAAGGCCTAGCCCAACCCAAGCGGCCTAGGAGGGGTATGAAGCCCAATGCTCATGTCCATGGCCTGGATTGGATGCAGTGAGTAGTACTTATGTGTGGACATTGATCGGTTACAATACATTTTTTTAGACAAGATCGGTTACAATACATGAATTGATGTGGTTACCTTCTGCTTCAACTAGCAAAAGGGTCCGTGTGTTGCAACGGGAGAAAGAAAATCATAATCTCAAATGGACATGATAACATTTTGTTGCATCAGCGAGACACACTATCACTCTCATTTTCGTGAAATTGTGAATAATTTATGAAAACTATGAACAATTTTTTAAACACGTGAACATTTTTTAAACCTGTGAAGATTTTTACAAATTTTCAAATACTTTCTAAAATCATGCATATCTTTTGAATTCATAAACATTCTATAACATTTGCAAACAGTTTTCTAAAATTTGAACATTTATTAAAACACTTTCCTTGACTCAGCGAACATTTCTAGAGTCGATAAACATAGTTTTGGATATTGGTGGAATAATTTTTGAAATTCATGAATATTTTTTTGATCTAACAAACTTTTTCTAAATCCATGATCGACTTTTGTAACAGCGAACGTTTTATGAATCAATATACTATTTTGTAAGTCATGGACATTTTTCTGAGTTTTTATGATATTTTTCAATTCACGAACATTTTTTGAATAGTTGAATTTTTTTTGATTCATTAACAACATTTATATGTGATTTTTTTTCAAAAAATCATGAACATTTTTTAATTCCTTGAATTTTTTTTTATAAATTTAGATTGTTTTAAATATGCAAACATTTTATTCAAAATTACAAAAACAATTTGAATTCACAAGCATTTATTTAGAAATTCTCATTTTTTCTAATTTTCGGAACTGTTTTAAGTCCCAAATAATTTAAAGTAGAAAAAATTATAAAGGAAAAAGAAAAATAAAATAATTCAAAACAGGCCTAAATATTTCATTTCAAAATTCTCATTTTTTTGAAACTTCCTTAAATTCTCAAATTATTTAAAGTAGACAACATGAAATCAGAAAAAAGGAAAAAATAAAAAACCGGCCGCCCTGACATGGGCCGGCCGAATAGGCGCGTTATGTCCTCTTCCAGCTGGCACAGCGCAGTATAGAAAGTCCCTGCTGCATGGGCCGACCCAGGCGACGTTTTTTTATCACTTA
>NC_057801.1:11611165-11615482 GCF_018294505.1 Triticum aestivum | reverse complement strand
AAATGCCTGCGCATTGCAACGGGCAAAAAATATCGTAAAACCTGCTCCGTGTGATAGTGCACGCCATATCTTATATATAGTTCTGATAATCGTTAGTAATAAGTTTATACTATTATCGCTTTTCAAAGTATGAAATGTGGAAAAAAGAAGCCTAGTAATCGGTTATGTATTTTATTCTTTGGAAAAACAAAAATATTTCTTTCCTTTAAATTAATTAAATATTTTTATTAGAGTTGAAACATGTTTTGAAAGTGGACATTTATTAAACACATGTTTTTTTGAAAGAGAATTTTTTTAAATTGTGTGATCAATTTTAAATGATTTTGTGATCAATTTTTAATTTTTCAACCATTTCTTGGAAAATTGTGAACACTTTTTTCTTAAAAAAATGAATATAGCTTGACTCATGAACTAATTTCAAATTCGAAGAAAATTTAGAGTGTCAATAATTCTTTTAAAACTGAAGAGAACCAAAAAAACCAAAATCTACTTATTTTTAATAAATATGACTATTTCCATAAATTATGAACAAATCTTAAACGAGAACATTTTTTAAACGCTGAACAAAATTTGAAAACAAGAATATTTTGGAATATGTGTTTTTAAACGGTAATATGTTTTCAAACTCTAAGTAAAAATCTAAAATAAAAATCAACAATTTGGATAATATTTCAAATTGTGAAACTGATTTATGAAATTATGGACATTTATTGAAATTTGTCAAAATAAAAAATGAAAAAAGTAACAGAAAAGAATAAGAAAAGTTGACATTTTCTAAAATATGAGAAATATTTTGAAAAACATGAACATTATTTGAAAGTCTGAACATTTTTAAACGTGATTTTTTTAAAACGATTTTTTGGAATTTCGAATATTTTTTTGAAAATTTAAAAAACTATTGTAATTCTGAACAATTTTTGAAAATTCTGTACACCATGCATTGAAAAATTGTTCGCTGTGTATAAATGAAAGAAAAGGTACAGAAAATCTAAAAATGACAAAAGAAGTGGAAATGAAAAAACCAAAAAAGCGTGAAATAACCAGAAAACTAAAACAAAAAACAATAGAAAAAATGAACAAAAAAAATGAAGTACCGAACCCATGGATTGTAAAACAACTGGGTCGGCTCACCCATGGGTGAAGCGAGTTATGTTTGCTACCCGATCTGCTGGATTTACGGGTCTTTTTATTATGAAAGAAAAGATAGGGTAAATGTTGTTGGGTCGTAACAAATGGATCTACCTAATGTTGTAAAGTGTAAAACGAGATGAAGCAAGGAAACATAGAGGAAGTTGGGTCAAAAGGTACCCACTTCTAGCCCAGGACCACCCATTCCCTCTCCTGCCAGACAAAACCCTAGTGACGCCACGTTATATAAAATATCTCTTCACCTAGTGTACAACTGTCGTCGCCCACACAGCCCAGCACAACCGCCACGCCGCTCCACCGCTGTCGCCCACACAGCCCATCCCAGCCGCCACACTACTCCACCGCTGCGAAGGAGGAAGAAGAATCATCGAGCGAAGATGAAGACTATTCTGGTGCTGGAGACGATGGAGATCCTGGAGGAGGTCACCGTGAAGGTGTTGGCGAAGATGACCACGATGACGGAGCCACATGGGATGCTGACCCGCAACTTCAAGCACTTACAAATGGGCAAGATTGAAATTCTACCATTGAAGTAGCTCCAAATATCGGGAGAGAAACAACTCACTGAATAGGTGCACTAGTAAACCGGTGCTACGACGGAGATTAGTAATCCCACCAAGTATACCGACAAGGCATATATATACAGACAGACAGTCATGCAGGTATCTTGATCGCATTAACATAACACTAGACCAAGATGACCTTGGTCACATTAACATATATTCCGAAGAAGAACAAGAACAATAACTGATGCTGGGCTGGCGCAGATTGATTCACGCACATGCTGTCATGTGTCGTAAATTCGTTCGGCATATAGAATGATGATTGGCACAAAGATGAGAAGGGAAGCATGGCTCGACGGGGCAACAGGATCATGAAGTAATGATCAAGACGCGGCCTCCTGGAAGCTCCTTTGGAATACGGAAGTGCCTGGCAAAATTTGCATGTTCTTCTGGCGTTTGGCAAAGAAATCTCTTCCTACCGAGGATGTGAGAGCTCACTGGAACATGTCCACGACGAGCACTTGCGGGCTATGTGGTGCAGAAGACTCATGGCTTCATTCTCTATTTGAGTGTTCCATGGCACGGTGCATCTGGGCGTTGGTCGATGGAGAACTGGCAGAACATCTATGTGGAAGAACTGAGCCGAACGCAAAGCAATGTATTTTCTCCATGTTGGACTCGGTATCGCATGCAGCGTTTATCCGGTTGGCAGTGACACTATTGGCAATTTGGTGGGCGAGGAGGAAGGCAATACATGATGAAATATTTCAAAGCCCCTCGCCCACTCACCAGTTCATCACACGTTTTATTTCTGAGCTTGAGATGTTACCAACCAACGCAAAGATAACACGAGGTGTGCAAATTCCAGCAAGGGTCAGACCAAAGGCTTGTCGGCCATGTTTCTTGAAGGTCCATGTAGATGTTGCAGTATCAAGGGCTCATAACAAAGGAGCTGCCGCGGCGGTTTGTCGAGATGACATGGGAAATTGTTGGTAGATCGGCGCTGGTGATAGAAGGGATAACCAATGTACCAACTTTGGAGGCTATAACGTGTCGCGAAGGACTTGCTATTGCGGAAGATTTGATGATCCACAATTTTCTAATTGCATTGGACTCAAAGCAGGTGATCAACGACGTGGAAAAAGCTAGCTGTGGAGGATACAATGCGATCACTATAGAGGTTAATCAAAGATCATTAGCTTTTAATGTTTCCTTTACTTTCGAAGGCAGCGCAACTAATTGCGATGCCGATAGGTTAGCCAAGTTTTCTCATTCGCTGGATCGAGGTCGATACACCTGGTTGATTGAACATCATGATCCTTTTTGTATTTCACTACACATGGATTTTGATCAATAAAGCTTGGTTTAACCCCTAAAAAAATGTGTCGTAAACGAAAAAAAAGGAGTATTGGGCCAAATCAGGGCCACCCATTCCCTCTCCTCTCTGCCACACCCCAAAACAGCTACATTATCTAGATGCCACGTGAAGAACAAGGACGAAATTACTAATTAAGGAGTAGTCCTTTCAGAAATCACTCCAACTTCCCCCGGTTGCGACAAGTGGCGAGCTGCATGTGCGCCACTTATCGCAACCAGTGAGTTTTCCTTTTTTCGTAGATCCGTTTATTCAAAACGTTTTATCTCTTAACCATGCGTCCAAATCTCAAACCGCTTTCGCCATTGGATTCCACACGTCAAGATCTTCAAAACTAGATACAATGTTGATAGGTTTTGGCGATTTTTTTTTCACGGAAAAAACGAACGGAAAAACCGAACCGTGAGCATGGGATTTTTCCCTTTCCGAAAGAGGCACACTCGTGCCTCTGATGAAATCACAACCGTGCCTCTCGCGTAAGCAAAACCGTGTCTATCACGGAAGAAAAAAAAACAGAAAATGTGTTTTTTTTTCGTTTCCGAGGAGGCACAGCCGTGACTCTCGGGAAAGCACAACAGTGCCTCTCGCGGAAGCAAAATGGTGCATCTCTCACGAAAAATAAATAGAAAACGTGTTTTTTTTCGTTTCCAAGAGGCACGGCCGTGACTCCCGCGAAAGCACAACCATGCCTCTCGCGGAAGCAAAACCGTGCCTCTCGCGGAAGGAAAAAAACAGAAAACGTGTTTTTTGTTCCATTTCCAAGAGGCACGGCCGTGCCTCTCGTGAAATCACAACCGTGCCTCTCGCAAAAAAATGCGGTTTTTTGCGCAATTCTTTTTTTCAAAATTTCTTTTTTGGTCGAAAAGCTAGGGAAGACCGGTGGAAAACCAAAACGTAAAAAAAAAACAGTTTAAAAAGCCAAAAACGCATGCGGAGAAATTAAAAAAAAATCGGAGGGAGCGCCCAGAGCGCGACAAGTGGCGAATGACTGAGAGCGCGCCAAGTGGCGTTGCTCGTTGCGAGGCTCTCGAAAGAGCGCTCATTACACTAGTGCAGAACCGGCCTTTAGTGCCGGTTCGTAACGGCCTTTAGTGCCGGTTCTACAACCGGCACTAAAGAGTAGGGACTAAAGGTCCCCCCCCCTTTTAGTATCGATTCGTCACGAACCGGCGCTAAAGTGCGAACACGTGGCACGAGCCAGGCCCGGGTGCGCGTAGGGGCTTTAGTACCGGTTGGTAACACCAACCGGTACTAAATGTTTGGGTGTTTTTTTTATTTTCCATTACATTT
>NC_057801.1:11605132-11610703 GCF_018294505.1 Triticum aestivum | reverse complement strand
GTATACATATACGATTTCTCCTACATATGTTGCCTTGGTGCCTCCGGAGCACGATGACAAGTGGTTCATGGGGTGGTAGCGGGTAATAGTATTCTTCTTCGGGATTTATGACCTGGTCGAGCAAAAATCCGGCTATTTCCTCTTGAAGTGCTAGTATGAGGTCCGATGGTAGGAGCTTATCCCGCACCTCTATGAACTGTTAAGAAGGAGATCAATATGCATGTGTGTTAGTTGTGTGACTAGATATCGATAATGGTGTGAATAGTATTCTGACAAACGTATCCAGTCCTGTCTATCAGATCTGCTCTTTTCGGACGTCATCATGCGAATGTTCTCGCAAACGTAGAATGCACACAGATTATTCCCCGACGCCTGCTTCAGGGCCTTTACGAGAATAATCAGATAATGATTAATCAAGCATGATAATTAATCTCTGTTGGAAAAGGCAGAGCCTAGGAGACGCTTAGGCACGCCTAGGCGCTAGGCAATGGTCAAACGCCTCGCCTAGGGCATAAATGGAGGTCTAGGCAGGGAAAGCAAGGAATTGTCCACCCAAACAAGAAATCATGCCACATACTGCACTGACATGCCGAACGGGTTATATTTCAATGGTAGTAGATGGTAACTAACTTATTTATATGCCCCAAACTAATATCAACACCCATATAATAATCACAAATACACTACGAATAAAAACTATATTACCGCCTAGGCCGCGCCTAGGGCGCTTAGGCACTGCCTAGGCACTAGGCGAAGGCCAACCGCCTCACTTACGCCTACCGCTTTTTCCAACCTTGTAATTAATTAATGATATTGAAACAAGAATTAAAGAGATGGTAGCTAGCTAGTACTACTTAATTACTTACCTTTGATCGATGTCAAAACAACTTTTGTTTCCATTCGCCTGGAGTCACCGCGATGAACTTTGCCCATGCCTTGCCCGCCAGCAAAGAAAATTAATAAAGGGGTTATTAAATAGTTCATATCAGAAAATGACGAACTAATAATAGGCTGAGATATATATAGTTAATAATGATTGAAATTACCTGTTGACTATCCCCTTCACGATGGTGAAGTCACTTTCTTCTTTAGTTAGCGAGTCCAGTAATTCAACTTTTTCTTCCTCAACTTTAATGTCTATCAAGACCCAATGCCAACTGCATGCGCACATGTTTGCATGTCTTAAATAAGCGGGCATGTGCATAAAATTAATCAACTACCGTAAACCGTATACACTTAATTATTAACATCTAGCTAGCTAGTAAGCAAAAACAGAATTTGTAGTACAAGACAGTGTGACTCACGGGAAGTTGTAAGGAAGTAGTATATCTTCATTGCTATTGAGGCGCTTCAAGAACTCTACCATGCTTTCCTCTACACCTGCTTGATAAAATGGATACTTCCATATGTCCTCATTAATGGTATTTGGGTCAATGAACCCAATGCCATAGCGTCCAGATTTTTTCATTTCATACATCTTCATCCTGCATATAATACCACAGAAAAAAATATAGTGAGGATAATTACATGTAATGATTGATCAAAATTATCACTACATAATTAGCTTGAGACTTAAATTACAAAAAGAAATCACTTACAGACAATAGCAACTGAAGATAGACTTGTCGAGTGCGTCTTGATTGAATAACTGATATAGTTCTGAATACTCAATGGACAGAGCTTTCTCATGGTAATAATGATACTTCTTGACATTCACCATGAGGGACACTCGATTGGAAATCTTGGTCATGTTCATGTATCATTGATGCAATTCATACATTCTCGTTGGGAGGTCCTTGACCTTGTCTGGATGGACCAAAGGTTGGCCCCAGACATATTTCCATTTTATTTCCGATTCTTTAAGCGGAGACATGGGCTCGATTTTGAGGAGTTGTCCAACAGAGATCTTGAGCATTTCATCCTGCATTATATGCTCCTCCGTTATTACCACATCGCCCTGCTGGCGAACGCTAACGGTTTGCCCACAATAATATTTGGTGCGCGTACTTCTCTCATGTGTTGTTGGCACAACGAGCGGGGGGATCTCTTGCGCCGCCTGTTCTCCCAGCTGGGGAACAGTTTTCCCGCATTTTTTGCCAGCTGCTTGTTGGCTCGAGCTCGAGCTCGCTTCCTTCCGTAGTCGTGCTCGATGTAGCTTCCTGATTTGACGCTCATAGTCTGAGTTAATAGGCTTGGGAGCTGGTGCTCTAGCCATATGAATGAAGTGGTCAATCATTTTCTCAGGCACTTTCTCCTTTGGCGGCGGTGCCGGTTTCGGTCCAAAATGGGCGTCCACTTGGGCCTGCACTATGGCTGCATTTTGCTCCTCGGTCATGTCGTAAGGCCTCTGAGGAAGAGGAGCGAGGCTTGGACCATATTTATGTCGCTTGTCTCCGCCTGTACTTCCTGAACTACCTCGACTCGTACCGCTACGCACCAAAGCTGCGGCATGTATCTTCTGCGATTGCTGAGAGGCGGAGACGGCTGACGTGGAGTTGGACCAGGAGAAGTGGCCCGACGATGTGCCGTACTTGAAGCAGGTGGTGTGGCCTGACACGGTGCCGGAGTTGAAACCGGAGAAGTGGCATGACGCTGTGCCGGACTTGAAATCGGAGGAGTCAGCTCACGCGTTCGGGGACTTGGAGGAGGTGGCGGACTTCGAGGAGGAGTCATCTCACGCGTTCGTGGACTTGGAGGAGCGAGAGTCTGCTGACTCGGTGGCGGACTTCGAGGAGTCGGCAGACGACGCGGTGTCGGTGGACTTCGAAAGATGATGCAATCCTTTCTCCATAGGATGATACGATGTATGGCCTGTCCCAGTGTGCGCTCGTCTTCACCTCCAGGAATGTCAAGCGTTAGCCCCGAATATGGGTCCACCACTTCATCAACCATGACACGAGCATAGCCCTCTGCAATCGGGATGCAATGGTAGGTTGCTTCGGGGGTCACTGGAAAAGCAACGCCATCCGCCACCTTCATGGATATGTTCTTCATTTTGGAGTGTAGCTCACAGTTAGTGTTCTCTATGATGTCATCCAGAGGGTATGTATCCAGCAGTGTGTCGCCCGGGGCAGAACCAACGTTGCTTCTCGGCATGGATGGGATGGTGCTATCCAATGATGGACGATCATCCGCTTGCTGTTGTCGCTGCTGAGACCCCCTTTCCTGGCTAAGTGAGTCGATCTGCTGCTGCTGCTGCTGGAATTTGAGTGCCAGGTCCGCGTGCCTTGCTTCTAGGCCTTGAAGACGTTCTACGTCCTGCTTCCTCTGCTCCTCCTCCAGCTTCCTCTTCTTCTCCTCCTCCATCTTCTTTGTTGCACGGGACCTATAGTCGTCATTCCAGTCCAAAAAGCCCTCATACCAGGGAATAACACCCATGCCTCGTGTTCTTCCCGGGTGTTCAGGATTTCCCAGGGCGCGCGTAAGCTCGTCGTTCTCTCTGTTGGGCATGAACACCCCCGCTCGAGCTTCTTCTATTGCGTCAAGTATCTTTTGTTCGGCTCCTTTTAGACTTGCCTTCTTCGAAACCAGGCCTGTCTTCGGGTCCAACGCCCCCCCCCCATGCGCATAGAACCAAGTTCTGCACTTGGGGGGGGCAGCTCCTAGTAATCGGAGTGACCCCTGCACCCTCCATCTCTTGCTCAGACTTATCCTACTTAGCCAATCCCACCGCGTAGCCACCTGGACCCAGCCTATGGAACTGCGTCTTTCTTGCGGCATTTGCCTTGTTTTTCATCGACCGTTTCATAGATAATTCTGAATCCTTGAAGGTCACGAAATCGTCCCAGTGTTCTCTTTGCTTCTCCAGTGTTCCCCTGAAATCTAGAGTCTTCCTTTCATTAGCGAGGTAGTTGGCCCATACAGTTTTCTTGTCAGTGTTGAATGCAATTGCCATCTTCTTAAGAGTAGCGGCCTTGACTTTCTCCACATCTTCTTTAGTGAAATGATCTGGTAGGGTGAAATGTTCCATCAGAGATTTCACCAGGTCTTCTTTGGCTCTGGCATCGACCCAAGTAACACCTGGACGTTTAGTCTTTGGCTCTTTCCATTCTTGAATGGAGATCGGGAGTTTGTCCTTCACAAGAACTCCGCACTGACGAGTCCACTTGTCCGCAACGTTCTTAGGCGTGAGGGGTTCACCACTAAGTTTGGTGGATTCGATGTGGTACTTTACACCATCCTTCCACAATCTGCCCGGGCCTCGCTTTGTCTTGCTGTCTTTAGAAGCAGATTTGCTCGATCCGGAGGGTTGAAAGAAGAAAGATCGATTCGTTAATATGTCTTCAATAAAAAAACATGTGATGATCACCAGGATGCATGCTTATATGAATATATAACTCGCCGGAAGTCTTTGTTATTTGAAGATCAGCATTGTCTGTGTCATCATAATCATAGTTCATGACTTCATCAGCTCGGTCGTTGAGATCGAATATCTTTTCATCACCCTCTCCGGTATTGTTCAGATATTGGGAGTCGTCATCATTCAGATCATCTAGCCTATGAGGGTTGCGTATGATGTCGAACAATTCCTCCTCTCTCTCTCTCTCTCTGCCAGTATTGTCCGCCATAGCTTTTACTTTACTAATTAATACAGAAGAAATATAAAACAATTTAGTATTGAAATTACAATGCATGGATGCAATTAATCAACAAGGAAAAACTGAATCTCGAATACATCGTCTCGAATATATAATCTCGAATACATCATCGTCTTAATATATATAATCTCGAATACATCGTCTGGAATATTATATATCGAATACATCACTGGCTAGGTACCTAATAAAGATCGAGTACTACAGAAGAATCTAGGGCGCCACTCGCGGTTCCTGGGGCGCGGGCGATGCACACCCAAAGAGAAGGAACCATCACAGGATCATATCTCCGGTCATCTACCCAAAGAACCCGCCAAGTAGTGGAGAACCTGACGTCATCCATAGCAGCCATGTAGCAATGGACGTGTTCATCTTCCTCCCTGACACGGCGACGCACCACCTCCGGCGGGGCCGACTGCCTCTGCACCGAATGTGGCCCACGCGAACGCCACCAAAGAAGATCAGGGTCGACGACGGGACCCGAGGTCGGGTTCCTCACCAAGCGGCGCGCCCCTCCAGGTAGCACCTCCCAGTGCCAGCCCGGCGGAGCCCAATCCCGGACATGGGTCCTCTGAAGCATGACGTCATCGCGAACGGGTCGACGGCGAGGATGCGGGCCGAGCATATCGTCGAGAATAAATACTATATGCCCGCAAAAAGTAACATTTTTTAAATGATTGGATTTTGATAACTAAAATTCTATATATATGTAAATTCTAACAATTTGACATTAATCTAATTCATCTAACTAAAACTAATTCTAAAATTTCCTGATTATATAACTAACATTTCTATAACAATTCTAATATTTATATAACTAAAAAACAGAAAAATTGCTAACATTTCTATAAATATTTCTATAACTAAAAAACAGAAAACATTTATAACATTTCTATATAACTAACATTTCTAATATTTATATAACTAAAAAACAGAATAATTTCCTAACATTTCTATAACTAAAAAACAGAAAAAA
>NC_057801.1:11596759-11604572 GCF_018294505.1 Triticum aestivum | reverse complement strand
AGAGGGAGGAAATAGAGGGAAGAAACAGAGGAAAACTGAATTTTTTTAAGTGTTGTATATATAGG
This sequence comes from Triticum aestivum, assembly GCF_018294505.1. Classification (NCBI taxonomy): domain Eukaryota; kingdom Viridiplantae; phylum Streptophyta; class Magnoliopsida; order Poales; family Poaceae; genus Triticum; species Triticum aestivum. The sequence continues at coordinate 11,604,507 of NC_057801.1, read as the reverse complement.
ATGGACCTTTAGTACTGGTTGGAGCCACCAACCGGTACTAAAGGTCTGTTTTGGCCAGGCCAAGCGGCGGGAAGCGCACCCCCTTTAGTACCGGGTGGTGGCTACAACCGGTACTAAAGGGGGGGGTCTTTAGTACCGGTTGGAGCCACGACCCGGTACTAAAGGGGGTGCGCTGGCTCCAGGTGGTGCGCAAGTTTAGTCCCACCTCGCTACCCGAGGGGCTACCGCACTGGTTTATAAGCCCCAGTGCGGTAGCTCTCTCGAGCTCCACTCCTAAGCAGGCCTACTGAGCCTACCTGTCCTCTTCTGCCCTGTGGGCCTACTGGGCCTTTGCGGGCCTGCATCCTGGCCCAACTAAAGGTTGTGTTCCTAGTCGTATGCAGGCCGCTTTGGCCCAGTAGGCGGGCTTTTTTATTTTCTTAATTTTTTCCGCTTTATTTATTTTTGTTTCATTTATTTTTGAGTTGTTTTTTGTTGTATTTAGAGTTTCTTTGTGAATATTTTTGCTTTAGGTACAAAAAATTACAAACTTTCTGTTAGTGCCGGTAGTTTTCAATTTTGAATAGTTTAAATTTTGAATTATTTGAAATTTGTGTGAATCACTAGTTTGTGAATAACTTAACTTTGAAAAAAGTTTTTTCAGTGATTCTTTTTTCTTATGTTCAATATTAGTGTGTTTTATCATTATATTCAATTTGGTAATGCTTAGGTTATTTAAAAAATGAAATGCCTTTGTAACATTTCAGTTTTCGTCGGAAACCCTGATACTTCAAAAAAGATTGTCCATTTTGTACACGAAGTGTATCCAGTTTTTGCCGTAACCCTCTCTACTTTTTTGCACATGCTATTTATATGAAATTATGAAACCATTCCAACTTTCAACCTTTTCTGAGTTCATTTCAAATGCTTTTCAATTTCAGGGTCATTTAGCTGGAAAAAAATCAGTAAATGCATGAAAAGAATTTGTTTGCACATAAAATTTCTTCGCGTTTCAAATGCCAAAACACATAATTAACTACCCTAACTATTACAGACATTCCCTCCTGGGTGTGAAACACAGAAGAAAGTGATGGTAGTGAAGCCGATCACATCCCAGATCTTTGGGTGTGAAACTTTTTCTTCTCGTGTGTCCCTTTGCGTCGTAGCCATGGAAAATCTTCATCATTTAACTGGATGCTCGGGTCAATATTCACTGTGAATGGAGCAATTTCATCAAACTTTTCATAATCTTCTGACATGTCTGTCTTGTCATCCACTCCCACGATGTTTCTTTTTCCTGAAAGAACTATGTGGCGCTTTGGCTCGTCGTATGATCCATTCGCTTCCTTATCTTTTCTTTTTCTCGGCCTCGTAGACATGTCTTTCACATAAAAAACCTGTGCCACATCATTGGCTAGGATGAATGGTTCGTCTGCATACGCAAGATTGTTGAGATCCACTGTTGTCATTCCGTACTGCGGGTCTTCCGTTACCCCGCCTCATGTCATATTGACCCATTTGCACCGAAACAAAGGGATCTTCAAATCACCTGATCCATAGTTAAGTTCCCATATGTCCTCTATGTAACCATAATATGTTTCCTTTCCCGTGTTGGTTGTTGCATCAAAGCGGACACCACTGTTTTGGTTGGTGCTCTTCTTATCTTGGGCGATCGTGTAAAATGTATTCCCATTTATCTGGTACCCTTTGAAAGTCATTATATTCGAAGATGGTAACTGGGACAACGAGTACAGGTCATTTTGAATATCGCCATCATTCAGGGCACGTTTCTGCAACCAACCGGCGAAAGTCCTCATTTGTTCGCGTGTAATCCAGTCGTCAGACTTCTCCGGGTGTTTGGACTGTAGAAAATTCTTGTGTTCCTCCATATACAGAGCCACCAAGGCGGAATTCTGTAGAACTGTGTAGTGTGCTTCAGTGAGAGAATGTCCGTCCATACATATTATTTGATGCCCTCCTAGCGTGCGTTTTCCTTCCAGTCTGCCCTTATGCCGCGATTCAGGAACACCAATCGGCTTAAGGTCAGGAATAAAGTCAATACAGAACTCAATGACCTCCTCATTTTCATGGCCCTTCGAGATGCTTCCTTCTGGCCTAGCACGGTTATGAACATATTTCTTCAAGACTCCCATGAACCTTTCAAAGGGGAACATATTGTGTAGAAATACAGGACCCAACACGTTAATCTCTTCGCAAAGGTGAACTAGGACGTGCGTCATGATGTTGAAGAAGGATGGTGGGAACACCAACTCGAAACTGACAAGACATTGCACCAAATCATTCTGTAACCTTGGTATGATTTCTGGATCGATTACCTTCTGAGAGATTGCATTGAGGAATGCACATAGCTTCACAATGGCTAATCGAACGTTTTCCGGTAGAAGCCCCCTCAATGCAACCGGAAGGAGTTGCTCATAATCACGTGGCAGTCATGAGACTTTAGGTTCTGAAACTTTTTCTATGCCATATTTATTATTCCCTTTATATTCGACGAGAAGCCAGACGGTACCTTCATGCTGAGCAGGCATTCGAAGAAGATTTCCTTCTCTTCTTTGGTAAGAGCGTAGTTGGCCTGACCCTGATGTATGTCGTCTTTTCCGTGCATACGTTGCTGGTCCTCCCGTGCCTCTGGTGTATCTTTTGTCTTTCCATACACGCCCAAAAAGCTAAGCAGGGTCACGCAAAGATTCTTCGTCACGTGCATCACGTCGATTGCGGAGCGGACCTCTAGGTCTTTCCAATATGGCAGGTCCCAAAATATAGATTTCTTCTTCCACATGGGTGCGCGTCCGTCAGCGTCCTTCGGAACAGGTTGTCCGCCAGGACCCTTTCCAAAGATTACCTTCAAATCCTTGACCATATCATGTACATCAGCACCAGTACGGTGGCGAGGCTTCGTCCGGTGATCCGCCTCACCTTTGAAATGCTTGCCTTTCTTTCTTACGGGATGCCTGCTCGGAAGAAATCAATGATGTCCCAGGTACACATTCTTCTTACAACTATTCAAATATATACCGTCGGTATCATTCAAACAGTGCGTGCATCCGCGGTATCCCTTGTTTGTCTGTCCTGAAAGGTTACTGAGAGCAGGCCAATCATTGATGGTCACGAACAGCAACGCCTTTAGGTCAAATTCTTCCCCCATATGCTCATCCCACGCACGTACACCTATTCCATTCCACAGTTGTAAGAGTTCTTCAACTAATGGCCTTAGGTACACATCAATGTCGTTGCCGGGTTGCTTAGGGCCTTGGATGAGCACTGGCATCATAATGAACTTCCGCTTCATGCACAACCAAGGAGGAAGGTTATACAAACATAGAGTCACAGGCCACGTGCTATGGTTGCTGCTCTGCTCCCCAAAAAGATTAATGCCATCTGCGCTTAGACCAAACCATACGTTCCTTGAGTCACCTGCAAACTCCTCCCAGTACTTTCTCTCGATTTTTCTCCACTGCGAACCGTCAGCGGGTACTCTCAACTTTCCGTCTTTCTTACGGTCTTCTGCGTGCCACCGCATCGCCTTCGCATGCTCTTTGTTTTGGAACAAATGTTTCAACCGTGGTATTATAGGAGCATACCACATCACCTTGGCAGGAATCTTCTTCCTGGGGCGCTCACCCTCGACATCACCAGGGGTCATCGCGACTGATCTTATAACGCAATGCACCGCATACCGGGCAAGCATTCAAATCCTCGTACTCACCCCGGTAGAGGATGCAGTCATTAGGGCATGCATGTATCTTTTGCACCTCTAACCCTAGAGGGCAGACAGCTTTCTTTGCTTCATACGTACTCTTGGGCAATTCGTTGTCCTTTGGAAGCATATTATTTATCATTACCAGCAACTTTCCAAATCCCTTGTCAGATACACCATTCTCTGCCTTCCATTGCAGCAATTCAAGTGTGGTGCCCAACTTTTTTTGTCAGCTTCGCAATTCGGGTACAACAATATCTTGTGATCCTCTAACATGCGTTGCAACTTCGTCCTCTCCAGATCACTTGCGCAGTTTCTCTTTGAATCGGTAATGGCCCGACCTAGATCATCAGCGGGCTCATCTGATGCCTCTTCTTCAGCTTCTTTCTGCATTGCCGGCTCAGCTTCTTCCCCCATTGTTGTATCATCGTATTCAGGGAACCCATGGCCAGGATAGCCGTCATCGTCCTCTTCTTCTTCATTGTCTTCCATCATAACCCCTATTTCTCCATGCTTGGTCCAAACATTATAGTGGGGCATGAAACCGGACTCAAGTAGGTGGACGTGAATGGTTCTTGACGTAGAGTAACTGTGACCATTCTTACAGCCAACACATGGACAAGGCATAAAACCACCCGCCCGCTTGTTTGCCTCAGCGGCAAGCAGGAAAGTATGCACGCCATTAATGAACTCGGGAGAGCATCTGTCATCATACATCCATTGTCGGCTCATCTTCATTACACAACACCGAATAGACCAAATTAATACAAGTTCATACATAAAGTTCATACATAAAGTTCATATACAACACTTAATTAAATGCAGCATACAAATAACTCTCTAGCTAAAGAATTTAAATGCAACAACAAATGCGATGAAGATCGCAACTAAGGTAACAATTGATCCAACAGCATAATGATACCAAGCCACACTATCAATGGCACATTTTCTAATCTTTCTAATCTTCAACCTCATTTCTCCATCTTGATCTTGTGATCATCGACGACATCGGCAACATGCAACTCCAATTCCATCTTCTCCCCCTCAATTCTTTTCAATTTTTCTTTCAAATACTCGTTTTCTCTTTCAACTAAATTTAACCTCTCGACAATAGGGTCGGTTGGAATTTCCGGTTCACATACCTTCTAGATAAAAATATCTATGTCAACTTGATGGGCATAATTTGTCATAAACACAAAATGCAACAACTAGTTTTAAATGAGAATATACCACATCCGAATCATAACAAGGACGAGGGCCGACGGGGACGGATATCAAAACCATGACACTATGTATAACAATCAACGTATGGATAAGATAATTATACGAGTAACTATATATCCAAATCACACAAACATCAATTTGGTAATGTAAAACATTCATGAACAAGAGCCTCACCACAAGGTGGTGCTGGCGACGGGACGGTGCGGGCGATCGACGGTGGTTACGACGGAGATTTAGAAGGCACTAAGTAAACCACACCTACATATGCAAACTAAGTGTTATTTTTGACCTCAAATTGCATATAAATCAAATACTAGCAAATATAATTCCTCCCAAATTAATCACTATACAAAGCATTGCAAGAGCTAATCTAGCAATGAGAGTTGAAAGGACAAAGTTGCTAACCTTTGTGATCATTTGAATGGATGGGGGCCTTCAAATCTTGACAAATTTTGGGCAAATTTGTGAGGAGCTCGAGGAAGAGAGGGGAAGAACAGAGGAAGTGAGGGGAAAGGGGAAGAACAGAGTGGCTCGGGTGGACGAAGGGTTTATGTAGGTCGACCTTTAGTACCGGTTCGTGCCACGAACCGGTACTAAAGGTGCTAGAGGGGCCCCAGACTGACAACACCCTGCCACCACTCTCTTTAGTACCGGTTCGTGCCATGAACCGGTACTAAAGGTTCGCCACGAACCGGTACTAATGAGAACGGCCGGCTAGCCGTAAGGAACCGGCACTATTGGACACATTAGTGCCGGCTCAAAATCAAACCGGCACTAATGTGTCTCATATTAGGTCCTTTTTCTACTAGTGTTAATTAGTTTCTCCGGACCAAGGACATCAGGAAGTTCTTGGACGGTATCTACATCAGCGACAAGGGCGCCATCAAGGAAGAGTAGGGGTGCGAGTGTTTTTTGAGTGAAGAATCACATGTGTTGGCTGCAATCTGTACTGGTTCGATCAGGGATGTCGGGCCAACTCCAGCACACAACCCCAAACGAACGTACATTTTGTCCGGATTCTGTCCGTTTGGGTAGGGCAATGGGGTTGTGTCTAGGCATGTTCTGGGATGCGGTGGCCGTGCGTCCAACATGCGGACGCATCCTTTGGCCTCATCCTGTCCGCCACGGCCAAAACTGCCCATATATTCATATTTCAATGTTCAAAACTAGTTTGCACGTTCAACTATTAATTGTCTGAAAACAAAAAGAGTTTTACAACCCAATCGAAATTGTCTCTAACAAAATAGTTTTATAACCAAATCAAAATTGTCTTGAATGAACATAATGAACCAATACATCTATTGGTTGTCAATGTGATTCCACATCTGTTCAACCAACTCACTTTGAAGATCCAAATGAGAGTGCCAATCACGCAGTACACGATGAAATTGGGCAAATTGTTCAAACATGGCCGGTTCTTGGTGCAGGGGCTCAACATTTTCATATTAAAAATCAAATCCTTGGTCGAAGATGTTGTTATCTCGCTCGTTCTCGACGATCATGTTGTGCATAAACACACAAGTAGTCATTATCTCCCAAAGCTTCCCTTCATCCCAGGTCAGTGCAGGGTTTCGAACGATACCCCATCGGGATTGAAGCACACCAAAAGCACGTTCCACATCCTTTCTAGCACTCTCTTGCATTTGGGCAAAACTTTTTCTCTTCTCACCCTGGGGGTTCGAGATTGTCTTCATAAAAGTTGACCACTGAGGATATATACCATCAGCTAGGTAGTATCCCTTGTTGTACTGGTGGCCGTTGATCTCAAAGTTGACAGGTGGGGAGTGGCCTTCTGCAAGCCTTGCGAAGACTGGAGAACGCTGCAGCATGTTGATATCATTGTGAGAACCTGCCATACCGAAGAAAGAATGCCATATCCAAAGGTCTTGCGAAGCCACTGCTTCTAATATGACATTGCACGCTTTGACATGCCCCTTGTATTGGCCCTGCCAAGCAAACAGACAGTTCTTCCACTTCAGTGCATACAATCTATGCTGCCAAGCATGCCTGGAAAGCCTCTAGTTGCGTTGGTCGTCAACAACCTTTCTGTATCATCAACATTTGGCTGCCTCAAGTACTCAGGGCCAAACACCGCCACCATGGCCTTGTAGAAGTTGTACAATGACAACAGACATGTCGACTCACTCATGCGCACGTACTCATCCACCAGATCGTCTAGAATTCCATATGCAAGCATGCGGATGGCCGCGGTGCATTTCTGGTAAGAGGAGAATCCAAGCTTGTCAAGGGCATCCGTCTTGCACTCGAGGTATGGGTCATGAGCAACCACTCCCTCTCGGATACAATTGAACAGATGTCTTGCCATCCGAAAACGGTGACGGAATTTATCTTGCTTCAAGAGCGGGGTATTCGCAAAGTAATCGGCATAGAGCAGGACGTGGCCTCTCTCTGTTGGGGTTCAGGTTGGGAGCACGGCCAGGGACTGACCCCCTGTACCGAGGAAGTTGTCATTCAATGTGGTTGTGAACGACCAGTGCAGCCGCCACAAGATCTTCGTCATCCGAGGACGAATTGTCCGATGAATAAATGAAGTGGTGGAAGAAACATTCATCTCCACTGTCCATACCTTTGTGGGCAAAGTGTCAAACACCTTGCGGTCGTGGTGGCAAAGAGGCTGCGATGATCACCTCGATGCAGTAGGGGTGGTTGGCGGCTAGCTACTGGCCGCTCTGGACCACCCGACGGAAGCTGCCGTGGTCCATATCCGTCGTCGGCGGTCGTATCCCCTCTGGCACCGGCTACGACGGCGACGACCAAATCTCCTCCAAGCGACGGCCAAAACTCCTACGAAAGCGGGGGCGTGGTG
>NC_057801.1:11586044-11596535 GCF_018294505.1 Triticum aestivum | reverse complement strand
GTGGTGGCGGCCATGTCGGGACGTGGTTTGGTATGGACGGGCGGGGGGGGGGGGTGAGCAGTGAGGAGGCGGCCGGAGAATAGTGGCGGCGCCGGCGACGGGGTGGGGCAGGGGAGAGCGGGTGGAGGCGTTGGAGGCGAATGGAGTGCTAGTGTCCCCGACAGATGGGCCACGGGGAGGACAAGGGCGTGCGTCCAGCCCGTCCGCGTGATGTCCGTTTTATCCCAAACTCGGCACAAGTTTGGGCATGTAATGGGTCGAAAACGGACGAAATCCGGACGTTTGTCCGTTTGGGACCTCGCGTTTGGCCGCGCTATTCGTTTGTTCTACGCTAAACGGACGCATCCGAACGAGATGGGGTCGCGTGCTGGAGTGGAGATGTGTTTGTTTCACAGGTTGATAATAGTCTTGTTATCTGCTGCTATGCTTTGTTTGCTTTGAGCCGGGTTGGCTCCTTTGCCTGCTGTTACTGGTGCCTCGACTACACACCTTCCAAAAGAAGAACAAGTGACTGACGAACGACAGCCTCTTATCGGCTCGTGTTTATATTATTTGCACAGCCACGTAAACTTTGTTCCAAAATGAAGGGCACATGACACACTTTATGTACAACTCACTCACGTACGTGCATACGAGTACACCGGACGCGCCAAACCTTTGCATGCCGTCGCTACGTACGTGCATACGAGTACACCAAAAATCGAGAAGAAGAAACCGCGACTCGGTTGACTTGATTAGTTGACGCGAACGTCCGTCCACGGGTGATCGAGAACTCGAGATGTTAATTTTAATTCTCGGCGTGGACGTCGGGGCCGGCTTTCTTGATTGCCGCCGGCGGCGGCGGGGGCAGCTGGTTGCCGTCGGAGTCGAAGGCGATGTGCCCGGAGAACTGGAGCGGCCGGCACTTGTCCCCCATGATGATGGCCTTCCGCCACACGGCCTCGTCGTCGTCGTCCAGCCCCAGATCGGCCACCGCCTCCTCGTCGTCGCTGCTGCCGCCCGGCGCCGGAGAGCGCCTGTTCCACGACACCATCCTGGCCGCCTTGCCGCCGATCCCGCTCAGCGTGGCCGACAGCAGGCGCCTCCGGTTGCTCGCGCCGACGCTGCTGTCCGATTTCGGCAACGGCGCGGACGAGGAGGACCCGCGCTGCCGCCCCCACAGCTTCGCGTGCGTGCTGGTGGTGCAGAGCGACACGACGACCGCCGCGACGACGAGCACCACGACGAGGACGAGGACGAGACTCGCCGCCCCCGGCGCTCCGGCGGCGTGGTCGGCGGCGAGGAGGAGGAGCCTTGCCATGTCGCCACAGTACTGTGCTAGCTTAGCTTACGAGCCGGGGAACGGAGTGGCCGCGGCTTATATGCACGCACGCACGATCTGGCACCGGAGACTGGACTGGGGAGAAGAGAATCGTGGCTGGACATGGCGCTCAAATTCCCCGGCCGTGCAGGACCGGTTAGATTGACCGGGCCAGCGGCGACGGTGATTGACGCTACGGGTCGTCGCCCGCCCGCCGGAGACTGGCGCTAGCGGACAGCAGATGCCGCCTGCCGGTCAAGTCCATCGGCATCGCGTGGGCCAGCTAATCACCTTTGAGGTTTGAACAAATGAGGACCATATGCTCTGTTCCTCATTCTTGGTAGATTTTTCTCTTTCGGAAATGATATCTGACGAACATCGGCCAGGGAGCCCATCCAAGGGAACGACTTCCCGGCCGTTGCACGAATCTTGGAGCAAGGCTGAGGCCATGTCGATCACATCGAGTCGTTCGCTGTGACACGTATCCTGCCGAGCGTTCTCCATATTTTTTCTCCAGAAAATCCACGACCAGATCTTCTGCGCACGGGGAAGGGGCACTTACCACTCACCACTCAACTGAGCGTCTTAATTCTAGGTACCACAGAAATTTATTTGCATTTTAATCCATAACATTTTTTTTTCTGTTCCAAATCCTGTTAATTTTTAGGTCTTTTTGCAATGCCCCATGGCAAAAAACTTCGGTAGTTTTTAATTATTCTTCGCAATTCTGGCAATATTTTTTAACTCTCATATGGCAGTTTTCTTATTGAGAGCATGGCATTTTAATAATTGATAAATGGTATTTTTATTATAAGAGGATGGCAGTTTAATTATCAATAACATGATATTTTTATTATTAATAACATGACATTTTTACTAAGAGCATGTCAGTTTTATCGTTAAGAGCATGCCATTTTTATTATTAATAGGATAGTAGTTTAATAATTGACAGGTTGGAATTTTTATTTTTGTTTCCATGACATGTTATTAATCAAGAGGATGACAATTTTATCATTAAGAGGATGACATATTTTTTTCATTGGCAAGGCATTTTTTATGAATTTTCGCGCAGTACACCAATAAAAAATTTACATATGGACAGTTTTTGTTGCTGCCCATGGGGGAAATAAAGAAAAAAATGTTCTCAAAAAACATGACAATTTTTGCACAGCGAAACGTCTCCACGAAGAATATCATAAATATACTTTTCATAGATCATACGACACATTTTTTTATTCATACCATTGTAAATTTATCAATTTGAAAAATGTCAATTTTTTAAAGTAACATGGCATTTTTGATATTTTTAGAATCATGTCGTTTTTTTATAAATTTATGTTTCATCTGCTTTTTAAAGAAATTGTATTTTTTCAAGACATTTAAGAAAACAATTAACTAGGCCTCTGGGCCAATCGGGTTTTGCCCCGGCCTTCCCTAGAGAGAGAATCAACTAAAGAAACAAGAGAGATAATCAGGTGGAGGAGGCAAGGAGGGGTGACAGCATACTATTGAGTGATAGCCCCTGGTCGATGAGAGGCGGGGATGGGTGGAAGCCGGGAGCAGAGACTTGGTGATGTTAACAGATAATGCAAGAACCTCCAGTGGTGTAATCGATGGATGACATTGCACCGTCGGCCTCCATGCATGAGCGTGCTCGTGCCATATGTAGGGGGGAAATATCAGGTGCTCCAGCCCATGCAATGATACGCTGCTCCGAAACATCCAGGTGCGTCAGATCTGCATGAAGGGGCAGGATCAATTGACCGATCTATTTCAATATGCCCCCTTGCAACATTTGCATCTGCCCCCTGAAACTTCACGTCTTTGCAACTTACTCTCATGTCTGATCCTCCCCATCGCATCAAAAATTATCTTGACTTCACTCGCCGTCAAGTTGAATTCGCTGATTTGGCGCCAGAGGTAGTAAATAGATGTGTAGATAGTAAACAGATGAATAGCAATTGATATAGATATTAGCGAAGCCAGATGTACATGTTAGATGAGGGGGCCAATGCCCCCCCCCAACCCCCTGAATCAATGGAAGCCTTGCATGGAATTTTTTAGCCTTCTACATCCCCCCTCACAAACATTGATGGTTTGTCTTTTCCCCTCTACAAGAAGTTCATGAATTTGAAAATAATTTTTTAAATTGTTCACAAATCTAAAAATAGTGGATGCAAAAATAAGAACGAAGAAAAAGAAAAAAAGGCTATAGAAACTCATCACAAAAAACCACCAAGAAACCAGCCAAAAAATGATGAAAGGTTCCGAAACTGATCCAAAAAAGAATGTTGTATCGGCATCACAACCCCATGCTAGAGAGTAGGTGTTCCTTACCACTTAAGCCACTTAATCTGGAACAAGTTTTGGATTTTCGAATTGTTTTCCAATATTGAAATGAATATCAAAATTCTGAAAATGAAAATTTTGTAGACCATGTATTAAAAATTGTTCACCATGTATTAATGAAAGAAAAAGGGAAAGAAAATAAAGAAAAAGAATGAAAAAACCGGATGGGAAAAAACCAACAAACAAAACCCCCAAAAAACATGAAACAACCAGAAAAGAAAAATCGAAAAACAACAAAAAAAATGAATAGAAAAACGAACTTGCTAACGGCAGCACGTGTTCACATACTGGGTCGACCCACCCATGGGCGAAGCCAGTTATGTTTCCGCCCGATCTAACGGATTTACGAGTCTTTTAGTTACAAAAGAAAAGAAACAGTAAATGTTGTTGGGAGAGATGAAGGGAGCAACTAGTTGAAGAGCGCACCTTCAGAAGCTTCCAAATGATCACTTGGACTTGGTGCAGTCTCAGCCGCCACTGGAAGAGCTCTGGGCACTCCATTCAGATATTTTCTTTTTTATTTTTCGTATGCATTTTCAGCTTTTTAGACGGTTTTTTCTGTTTTTTTTGTCTTTTTTTTTCATCGGTCTTAGATTTTGAACGAAACAAAATTTATATTCTTTTTCTTGCAAAAAACGTGTTTTTTTTCTTCCGCAAGAGGCACGGCCGTGCCTCACGGAAACGGGAAAACGCATTTTCATTTTTTTCCTTAGGCGAGAGGCACGACTGTGCCTCTCGGAAATGAGAAAAACACATCAAGATTGTGGTGTTACTTGGGAGCCTCCGTCAAGGGTGTGGAGTTGAACCAAGGAGTTTGTAAGGGCAAGGAGATCGTCTACTTCGTGAAGATCTACCCAAGTGAGGCAAATCCTTCGTGGGCGTTGGCCATGGTGGGATAGACAAAGGTTGCTTCTTGGTGGACCCCTTCGTGGGTGGAGCCCTCCGTGGACTCGTGCAGCCGTTACCCTTCGTGGGTCTCCATCAACGTGGATGTACGATAGCGCCACCTATTGGAACCACGCCAAAAATCTCCGTGTCAACATTCTTTTGCTCTCTCCAAACTCCTCCCATTTACTTTCTTGCAAGTTGCATGCTTTACTTTTCGCTGCTCATATACTCTTTGCATGCTTGCTTGAAATGTGTTGAGATTGCTTGACTAGTGCTAAGTTGCTAAAATCTACCAAAAATTAAAATTAGGAAAAGGTTAAGCTTTTATTTGGTCAAGTAGTCTAACAACCCCCTCCTCTAGATATACTTTTGATCGTATAGGATCATCAGTTCCGGGGACCTGATTGATGGTTTTGCCGTCTTGGCTCGCTTTGTATTCAAGAGACTGCTGCTGGCTGGCTCTTGGTAGCTCTTGGAGTGACTGAAGAAGGATGGATCCTCGTGGTCGTGAAGCTTGAGGCCGTGCTGATGGATGGAGCCGTTGGTTGATCAGATAGTTCTTTTTAGAATTGTTAGTAATAACAAACAATGGTAGCTTGCTTGGTATATTTTGTTGGCAGCTAGCTAGCTCTTAGAGATGAAAATCCTGGTATTGATGACAGAAGGAGGCAAAGCACACAAGTTGTATTTTGCTCATGTACATGTGATATCTCATTTATAATACCATATATAATTGTTATTAACCTCAATCTCCGGCTCCCAACCGCGTTATGCTGCCAAAATTTCTATCTAAATTTTTCGTGACTTGTCAAAATTTTGGCCTTGTTTGTAAGAAAACAAAACTTTGGGCGTTGGCTGCGAAATTCTGGGCTCTTGTTTGTAAGGAAACAAAAGCTCTATGGTGTTGACTGCAAAATGTTGGCATTGACAAAGCTCCTTGTTTTTAAACGAGAAGAGGCGTGCATTCATGCCCGCCTTAATTTTTTTCCTGTATATTTTTTGTTTTTTGCTTTATTTAATCTTTAATGTTTTTGAGTGACTCTTTTTGCTTTAAGTCACAAAAGTTATAAATTTTCTGTGAAATAGGAATTCTATGAAATTTCAAATCCAGAACATATTTTATGAAAATGTGACCAATTTTTGGAAATGCGAACAAAATTTTGAAACTCCAAACATTTTTCCACTTGATTTTCTTTGGAATTTCTGAATAATTTTTAACATTGCGAACAATTTTCGAAAATGTGAACAAAATTGTAAAATTATGAACATTTTAAAAAATGTGAACAAAATTGTAAAATTATGAAATATGAATGTTGAAGTTGGGCTCAAAATAATGAATCGGAGCAACGATTAACAAGGGCCCATTATTTTGTTGAGGATAATTTTGTCCGTATACCGATCTTGTGTGTCTGGTGATCTATTATGTTGTCGTGAGATCTTCACGGCGTGATGACGGATTATAATTTTGTTACCGTGAGAGCTAACTTACAAATGGCCAACTATTTTAAATATCAAAAAGACCCAGGAGCAGCCGCAGAGTCCAGAGGATAATTTTTATTACTGTTTGAAAGACATTTTGTTAATTAAGAGGATGCCAGTTTTATTAATAAGAAAAAGACAATTTCATTTTTAATTGAAATTATAATTTTTTATGAATTTTGCACAGTGGATCAAATAAATCAAAAATTTACACATGGACATTTTTTGTTTTTGTACATGAAAAAAAATAAAGAAAAATGTTCTCCAAAAACATGGCATTTTTTGCGCACTGAAACATCTTCACAGAAAATTGCATACATTTTTTAAGTGTAATTTGTAAGCTATGCAAAAAAAGAAATTCCGGCCCAAAAATGAAAAAGCGGCCCATTTGAAAATACATATTTGTCTTTTCTTTGTACACCACGTGTCAAAGTAGAATGTTGTGAAATTTTGTACACACGTAGTATACATGTGTATATGTGTTTACAAATAAGTGTCAAAGTAGAATGTTGTGAAATTTTGTACACACGTAGTATACATGTGTATATGTGTTTACAAATAAGTTCAACATTTTTTTGGCCTCGTAGAAAATGATTTTTTTGGAAACGGGCAGTTTGGTGCCCGTGCGACACTTGCTGTTTGCACCCCTTCCCACTTCTCTTTCTCTCGGTCCGCATGGCTGGATGGGACTTCTTGGGCTGCCACATGCGCAACAGTTTTTACCAATCTAGCTCCAGCCCAACAATTGTCTTCCTGGCCGAAAAAACAATTGTCTTCCTACATGAACATGGTCCTTTTTAGCTTTACAAAACCAAGATATGTGATGTCGATGATTTACGATGTTGTGCATTCTTTGCTCACCTTATACTAAAGGATGAACATTGTATTGCATGGCTTTTTTTATTTTTTTTGAATAAGTCATCTAGGTAGAGGATCCCCACCTAAGGGTGAACCATAGGTTCAAGTTACAAGAGTCATAAGGTAGAACCGGTGTGTGAGGAGAGGTAGTGCCCCCAAGACAAAGCGTTTGCCTTTTGACTAGGTTCTTTAAACCTATGACTATGAGTCTGGAGTGTGAAATCGTCAATAATGTTGGAGAAAGTAAGGTGAGCGGGGCGAGTGTCGTTGCCGAAGACTTTTGGCGTTTTTTGAGTCCCAAATTTTCCACAAGATGGTGAGGAGGACCCGCCACAAAGTACTTAATTACTGATTTTTTCGTTGTTGTGAAATTACTTAATTACTGATTGCAAAAACAGTGTAAACACTAAGGCAATCTATAGTGAACAAACCCTATTGTGATAGTAATAATAATTAGATAGGGTACCAATACATCAAGCACAAGTTTTCTGATCTACTCCAATTGACAAGCCTTAATGCACACACCATAATCAAGCACGATCCAAACAACCCTAGCTAGTTTTAATCAAATCCGTCTGCATACTCGCTCACCACACATAGGCGTGCATGCATGCCCGCCTGAATTTAAACGAGAAAACTCCTCGCAGTAGCAAGGTAGCACAATTAAGTTTCAGACATTGTCGGAGGTGGTGGAGGAAGGCGGCAGGAGAGGCTGGGTGATGGAGGAGGCGAGCTTGGCGCTCCGGACCTCGCGCTCGGCGCCGCCGGAGGAACCTGCGGACGCGGCGGCCATGACCGCGGCCTCCTTGCCGATGCGCGACCTGTCCTCGCTCTTGCCCCAGAGCACGAGGTAGAGGCCGGTGATGATGAGCGCGGCGCCGATGATCCCGCCGAGGTAGAACTTCTCGCCGAGGGTGAGGGAGGCCATGATGGCGACGACGAGCGTCTGCACGGGCTGGTACACGGCCACGAACACCGGGCCCCCGCGGTCGATGCACCAGATCTGCACTGCGAACGCCACGCCGGACGCGATGAAACCCTGCATGCATATATTACCGTTTTCATTTGACATGTCAGCTGCCACGCCTTACGTCTGCGTAATCATTTGCATATCTCTTGAGAGTCAAAAGCAAGCAGCTTAAGATCTGAGACATGGATCATCATGCCTTCCACTCAGTGACTTGATATATATTTACACTGAATAAAATAATACTATAATTTGCTAAAGGAGTACTGCTAATCGGTGATCCTGACAGAGAGGTGTAAAAGGTTGTTGCATTGCACCACTTTTAATAAATTTGTTTACCTCTAGTCCTTTAGCAAATTATCGTATCATTTGCACCACAGACGGAGAGTAGAAAACAACTAACTCTTAACTGCGAAATTATATAGGGTGCTAATAGAAATGCTTACGGCGTAGAGGATGGTGAAGACTTCGGAGCCGGACTGGAAGACCCATGCGCCGGCGTCCCTCTCGAAGAAGGCGGCGATGATGAGGAACTGGATGACGCCGAAGAAGCAGGTGTAGGAGGTGACCGACAGCCTCGCGGGGTACTTCTTGAGCACGGGAGCCTGCAGCACCAGCCAGCCGGACCACGAGAGGCAGTGGCCGATGAGGTAGACGCACCCCAGCGTCCAGTTCTTGCCCTCCCCGGCCACGGCCGCCAGAAACGGCACCTCCTGCTGCAACGACGGCTTGTCGTCGCCGGTAGGGGCGAAGATGGTGGGGCCTTGGTAGAGCGTGATGACGGACGCGCCTGCGACGCACGCGAGCGTGCCCAGCACCTTGGCGACGCCGTCGCGGCGGTCGAGGCGCACCTTCTCGATGCGGAGCGCGGCGGCCATGCCGAAGGTGATGGCCGGAACGGAGTTCTGGATGGCGGAGGCGAAGGTGGGGGAGGTGTTGTCGAGGCCGAGGAGGTAGAAGCCCTGGTTGGCGGTGATGCCGCAGAGGGCGAGGAAGAAGAAGTGGACGGCGAGGCCGAGGGTGAGCCTGGGTCGGTCCTTCTTCTCGAGGAAGTAGGCGAAGGGGACGAGGAGGAAGAGCGCGATGATGTTGCGGTAGACGGGGAAGACGAGCTTGCTGATCCCCATGTTGAGCGCGAGGCGGGACACGACGTGGAAGCCGGCGTAGCCGAACTGCAGCGCCAGCATCGCCACGTGGAGCTGCGCCTTCTCCGGCATCCCGCAGACCCGGCGAGCATCCACCGCGTCCGCCATGGCTGCACCCTCTCCTCACTTGATCTCTCCCTAGATCGAGATAGAAGCTGCTGCTGGAGCGAGGTGGCGATGAGAGACTAGAGAGAGGAAGGCCTAGGCCAGGGATGAGGTGAGTGAGGAGTGCAACCAGGGGTGTCTAGCTATATAGACGCGCGACATTCCACTTGGACGTCAGTAGGTGAGCATGCTACAGAGAGTGACACTCAGCTAGAGGCAGACAGTGAAGTGAGCCATGGTTGGTCGGAGAAGACCTTGGTGCATGGGCATACGCCGACCGAGCGACCCCTTCATGCATCCCACTCGTATCATGTACTGCCTCAAGATTCCTGAGATCACAGTCGGAAGTATAGTATTTCTCCAGAGCTGTCAATGTCGTAGGTACGATCCACTTTGGTACCTCCCATGGAAATACTCACACACCTTTAGCAAGCTGTAGTTTTGTGCGTGCTGCAAAGTTGAACCACTTGAGTTCTTCACTGGCCAACCAGTACTAAACATCAACCGCTGCTGGCTTTTTCCCCCCGCCGGGAAAACCGGTGTTGGCTTTGTTCAGCTCAACTTTCCAGGCCATGTTTCTCCCAAGCGGAAACTAGCGCACTACCGGTAGGTACCGGCACATCCTTAGCCGTTCCTCTCTACATCAAGATTAGTACTTCTTTTTTCTATAAGATATCAATCTTTTCCTTACATGAATACACATCAATACAAACATGGAGGGGGTCCATAACAACAGTTTTTTGTGTCAGATGAGGAAGGAGAGAAGCGTTGCATGCGCAGAGATTCCCTCTCCAACTAAAGACTTGTATTTTATTTTATTTTTATATCATTTTGAACGGCTCACAAATTTGGTACCGAAATTTTGTTTCTGAAACTTTTTAGTTTTTACATATTTGAATTCTTGGTGAATAGACCGTTAAAAGAAGACCGACCCTGAATATATTTTGGACGAGTTTAAAGTACCGATTTCACAAAGTTCACATATTTTATAATAATATATTTCACTCATTTCAAAAAATATTTCATAATAGCATATTTCACTCATTTAAAAAATCATAATAAGATAGTTTGCTCATTTCAAAATAAATTTCATAATAACAGATTTCGCTCATTCCATATAACATATTTCACAACTTTCATAATAACATATTTAAAACGGATTTCACTTATTCCATGTAACATATTTCACTCATTTCAAAAAGGATATCCTAATAACATACATATTCCAAGATTTCATTAATAACATATTTCACTCACTTCAAAAAGGATATCATTATAACATATTCCACTCATTTCAGAAAAGATTTCGTAAATAACATATTTCACTCATTTCATACTAACATATTTTACTCATTTCAAAAAGGATATCATAATAAAATATTCCACTCATTTCAGAAAAG
>NC_057801.1:11585498-11586034 GCF_018294505.1 Triticum aestivum | reverse complement strand
TTTCGTAAATAACAAATTTCACTCATTTCATTATAACTTATTTCACTCATTTCAAAAAAGATTTCATAGATACTTGTTTTCATTATTCGCTCCGCCTTCCTTTGAGCTGAGCACAGATGTGGCAGTCTCCGCGGCATTGGTTCTTTCAAGCTTGTTGACATCGTCGTCGTTGGAGAGATTGGCTGCTAGCTCATGGAGCGCGGGAGAAGGGTTTGTGCCGGAGGAGATGCCCTGTGGACGAGCGCTGCCAGGGAAGTGTCGCAAAAAATGTCGCGGATCTGGCAACAGGCAAGCAAAAGGCGGCGAAGGTGGGCCAACGGGAGATGAGGCTGTGGAGGGTGAGCTTCGGGGTGAGGTCCATTGGCCCACTAACCATCATTTTTATTAATTCTAAGTATAATGGAGCTGCCCAGTTAGTTATGAAAAAACTGGGTGAAAACCACTGCAACACATGAATCGTGCACACAACATCTTCAAGGTTGCACATTGGCATCACCAGCATCACTTTTCACCGAGCAAGCGACTCCAACTCATGC
>NC_057801.1:11575635-11585395 GCF_018294505.1 Triticum aestivum | reverse complement strand
GGACGGCTGCCGACAAAGTCCACACAGCAAAGGTCACAATCAGCCACACAAAAACCATATGACATGCAACCGGCCACACGTCAACGACCTGCAAGCATGGTGCCACGAAAGATCACTGAACGGACCACCCGTTGCCCAGATCGTCGCCACCTGAACATAGCCGCCACAACTCCAACTTCACAACAAGAAACAACCGAGGCGATCTTAGCTCATGCTTATGTGGTAGTTGGTTTTGCCCATGTCCTATATGGTATTATGTTCTTGTTGTTGGGACTTCTTGCACATTCGTTGAGATCTTCTTTGAGTCATTAGTTGTCATTTATACAAACCTACACATTTCATTCTTATCCCATGCTTTATGGAGATTGTCATTTGTGTGGCATTAAGCATCTGGAAAGAACAAACAATTTCTTTTTCAATGCTGAGATCCATCTTCCCTATGCTTTCACGTCTGGTTACAAATTGATATTCAACTTCATAGTTTTCTGTGAAGCCATGCCTAGTTTGATCCCCGATTGATTCATTGGTGCAATTTTTCTCTAAATTCTGTGATATTTCCTTTTCATGACCGCTTCATGTAAATATTGTGAACAGTGGTGGAGCTCTATGAGGGCCAACCTGGGCCACCGCCCCCCAGCCCACAAGATTTTCTTTGAGTATCCCTTGTCATATAGGCCATATAATCAATGGAAATCGGCCCAAAAACTGTTCTAGCCGCCCCCAGCCCATCGCCCCTCCAGGAATTTGGCAAGCGCCGCCACTGATTGTGAAGACTCCTTTTTATTCTATAAAGGTGAAGCCTCCTTTCTTAGTCTATGAAATAGGGGACCCACATCGTATTATGGGAAAAAGAAGATAATTATTAGACATACACATTAATGTAGAACCCTCTACTAAGATTTTTTTTTCAAAAACTAAAATGGACACAACAACATATAAAGATATGGTACATTCAAGTGGTAAAAATTAGCATTTAATGTCGTCAATTTTGTATTTTTATTCTTTGTAGATTTAGATGGAATTTAGTGTAGCAAAATTTCCCAAACTATTTTTTAAATAGCATAACTTTCATGAGTTCTACTTTTGGAATGGTGTATTTGTAAACATAGATTCTTTAATTTCATAATAATAAGTTTTGGATCATGATACTAACACAATTATATGGTTAATATTATTGGACACAACAAAAATAAATAGTAGTTGGCATTGTATGTAAAGACTATAAATTTTAGAAATACATAAATTTACTGATAAACTGAAACTTAAAAAATAAAAATATTTAGTATAAACATGTGATGGTCATTTGTTATTAGTGGCCCACTACACAATAATACTAACCAAAAGTTTGGTGGTTGGCTGCGGCTATGAATTGCACGGGCTCAGGCGGGCTCTCTTTGAGCCTGTTGGGGCTCGCGGCTGGAGGTAGGAGATGGAGGCGTTGTGAACAATGAGATCTGATCTGGACAATCATATGTGATGAAGAACGAACTGGTTGTGTAGGGTTTTCGGTGGAAAGGTAGGAGGAACTCTATCTCTCCTCGGATCTAAAAATGGGGGGAGGTCGGGGAAGGTGTTTCGTGGTGCACGAAATATGAGAAGGTGGTCTCTCAAACAAATTAGGGTTTTCACTAATTGGAAGTTGAGACCTTCCTTATGTACGAAGGGGTGTTGGGCTGATTAGGTGGAAAGTTTTGTTGGTATAGGTTTTCAGCATTTTAAAAAAGAGATAAAGGTCAAAAACATTTTTATTTAGGAAAACATGTATATGTTTATAAGATATATTGCCTCCATATTCAACCGTTCGGGTATTAAATGAACTCGAAATCAAGCAAAATTTGATATGTGGCCTCAATATAGTATAACAAGATCACACGCACAAATTTGACTCATTTTTAGAACAATTAATTCCCATTTACTAAATAATTCTTAGATATTGTAACACAACCATGTGCGGGTGAGTCTTAGAGAAACGGACGATAGAAACAAAGAGTATTTATTCATCTTTTTTAGAAAACAGTGAAATAGGCTAGAGGTTTGAACAAACATCCGGATAACCCGGTACAAAGGCAACATGATGCTGATGCAATGCTGATGATGTCATAATGATGAAAAAAAGAACAATCAATTTTCTAATGCTAATGATGCCTACCTCCCCTATGTCGGCTCGTGCAACGCCCAACCACGGCCGCTAGGATACGGGTGCTAGGAGCACGCCCAGACCGTCCACCCAATGATGAGGGCGCCGGAGTGGCCGAGACCCGTCCCCGAAGATGAGCGAAAGAGGTGTCGTGAGCCGCGCCAGAACGGGCACGCAGGCAATGTCAATTGCGCAGCATGCCGCAGTAGATGCGCCCGTGCCACTGCTACATCTTGAGCTTGCGTTGGTTTTCGTTGAAGAGGAAAGGGTGATGCAGCAATAGTAGCGTAAGTATTTCCCTCAATTTTTGAGAACCAAGGTATCAATCCAGTAGGAGGCTCCTCAAAAGTCCCACGCACCTACACAAACAAACAAAGAACTCGCAACCAACGCAATAAAGGGGTTGTCAATCCCTTCACGGCCACTTGCGAAAGTGAGATCTGATAGAGATAGTATGATAAGATAAATATATTTTTGGCATTTTATAACATAGATTGGAAAAGTAAAGATGCATATAAAAGTAGATTGAAAGCTTATATGATAAAAGATAGGCCCGGGGGCCATAGGTTTCACTAGTGGCTTCTCTCAAGATAGCATAAGTATTACGGTGGGTGAACAAATTACTGTCGAGCAATTAATAGAAAAGAAAATAATTATGAGATTATCTAGGCATGATCATGTATATAGGCATCATGTCCGTGACAAGTAGACCGACTCCTGCCTGCATCTACTACTATTACTCCACACATCGACCGCTATCCAGCATGCATCTAGAGTATTAAGTTCATAAGAACAGAGTAACGCATTAAGAAAGATGACATGATGTAGAGGGATAAACTCAAGCAATATGATATAAACCCCATATTTTTATCCTCGATGGCAACAATACAATACGTGCCTTGCAATCCTTTCTGTCACTGGGTAAGGACACCGCAAGATTGAACCCAAAGCTAAGCACTTCTCCCATGGCAAGAAAGATCAATCTAGTAGGCCAAACCAAACTGATAATTCGAAGAGACTTGCAAAGATAACTCAATCATACATAAAAGAATTCAGAGAAGATTCAAATATTTCTCATAGGTAAACTTGATCATAAACCCACAATTCACCGGATCTCGACAAACACACCGCAAAAAGAGTTTACATCGAATAGATCTCCACAAAAGAGGGGGAGAACATTGTATTGAGATCCAAAAAAAGAGAAGAAGTCATCTAGCTAATAACTATGGACCCGAAGGTCTGTGGTAAACTACTCAGAACTCATCGGAGGGGCTATGATGTTGATGTACAAATCCTCCGTGGTCGATTCCCCCTCCGGCGGAGCGCCGGCGAAGGCTCCAAGATGGGATCTCGCGGATACAGAAGGTTACGATAGTGGAAATTGTGTTTTGGTGGCTCCCTGGATGTTTTCGGGGTACGTAGGTATATATATGAGGAAGAAGTACATCGCTGGCCGCTCGAGGGGCCTAGGAGACAGGGGGCGCGCCCAGGAGGTGTGGGCGCACCCTCCTATCTCCTGGCCGCCTCGATGTCTTATTGACTTGCACTCCAAGTTCTCTGGATCATGTTCGTTCCAAAAATTAGGCTCCCGAAGGTTTCATTCCGTTTGGACTCCGTTTGATATTCCTTTTCTTCGAAATACTAAAATAGGCAAAAAAAAACAGCAATACGGGCTGCGCCTCCGGTTAGTCCCAAAAATGATATAAATGTGTAAAATAAAACCCATAAACATCCAAAAGGGGTAATATAATAGCATGAAACAATAAAAAAATTATAGATACATTGGAGACGTATCAAGCATCCCCAAGATTAATTCCTGCTCATCCTCGAGTAGGTAAATGATAAAAACAGAATTTTTGATGTGGAATGCTACCTAGCATAATTCTCAATGTAATTTTATTTATTGTGGCATGATTGTTCAGATCCAAATGATTCAAGATAAAAGATTATAAAACATAAAAATAGTAATACTTCGAAGCATACTAATAAATAATCATGTCCTATCAAAATAGCATAGCCAAAGAAAGCTTATCCCTACAAAATCATATAGTTAGGCCATGCTTCATTTTCATTACACAAAATACTCCCATCATGTACAACCCCGATGACGAGCCGAGCAATTGGTTCATACTTTTTAACGCGCTTCAGCTTTTTTTCAACTCTTACGCAATACATGAGCGCAAGCCATGGACATAGCACTATGGTGGTATATGGTGGTGGTTGTAAGGACAAAAAGGGAGAAGATAGTCTCACATCAATTAGGCGTATCAACGGGCCATGGAGATGCCCATTAATAGATATCAATGTGAGTGAGTAGGGATTGCCATGCAACGGATGCACTAGAGCTATAAATATATGAAAGCTCAACAAAAGAAACTAAGTGGGTGTGCATCCAACTTGCTTGCTCACGAAGACCTAGGGCATTTTGAGGAAGCCCATCATTGGAATATACAAGCCAAGTTCTATAATGAAAAATTCCCACTAGTATATGAAAGTGACAACATAGAAGACTCTCTATCATGAAGATCATGGTGCTACTTTGAAGCACAAGTGTGGAAAAGATATAGTAGCAATTGTCCCTTCTCTCTTTTTCTCTCATTTTATTTTTTTTCTTTTTCTCTTTCTTTTTCTTTTTTTTCTTTTTTTTCTTTGGCCTTTCTTTTTTTTCTCTTTTTGGCCTTCCTCTTTTTTTCTTTTCTTTTCTCTTTTTTTCTTTCTTTGTAAAGTCCGAAGTCTCATCCCGAAGTGGGGGATCATAGTCTTCATCATCCTTTCCTCACTGGGACAATGCTCTAATAATGAAGATCATCACACTTTTATTGATTTACAACTCAAGAATTACAACTCAAAGCTAGAACAAGATATGACTCTATATGAATGCCTCCGGCGGTGTACCGGGATATGCAATGAACCAAGAGCGACATGTATGAAAATTATGAAGGTGGCTTTTCCATAAATACGATGTCAACTACATGATCATGCAAAGAGCAATATGACAATGATGGAGCGTGTCATAATAAACGGAACGGTGGAAAGTTGCATGGCAATATATCTTGGAATGGCTATGGAAATGCCATAATAGGTAGGTATGGTGGCTATTTTGAGGAAGGTAAATAATGGGTGCATGCTACCGGCGAAAGTTGCGCGGTATAATAGAGGCTGGCTAAATGGAAGGATGAGTGTGCGTATGTCCATGGACTCACATTAGCCATAAAGAACTCATATACTTATTGCAAAAATCTACTTATCCCTCAAAGAAAATTACTACTATGCATGCCCCTAGAGGGATAGATTGGTAGGAAAAGACCATCGCTCGTCCCCGACTACCACTCATAAGGAAGACACTCAAAAGCGCACAACAAATCTGTCACACAACTTTTACCATACGTGCATGCTACGGGACTTGCCAACTTCAACAAAAGTATTCCTCAATTTCATAATTACCCACTAGCATGACTCTAACATTACTACCTTTATATCTCAAAACAATTATCAATCATCAAATTGATCCTAGTGTTTAGTGCACTTTCTATGATAGTTTTTATTATACCCAACTTGGATGCTCATCATTCTAGGACCAAATTCATAACCATAGAAAATACCATGCTGTTCTAAGAGACTCTCAAAATAATATAAGTGAAGCATGAGAGACTAGCAATTTCTATAAAATTAAGCCACCGCCGTGCTTTAAAACATATAAGTGAAGCACTAGAGCAAAAACTATCTAGCTCAAAAGATATAAGTGAAGCACATAGCATATTCTAATAAATTCTAATCAAGTAGGCTTCTCCCAAAAGGTGTGTACAGCAAGGATGATTATGGTAAACTAAAAAGCAAAGACTAATATAATACACGACGCTCCAAGCAAAACACATATCATGTGGCGAATAAAAATATAGCTCCAAGTAAAGTTACCAATGAACGAAGACGAAAGAGGGGATGCCTTCCGGGGGCATCCCCAAGCTTAGGCTTTTGGCTATTCTTGAATATCTTGGGGTGCCTTGGGCATCCCCAAGCTTAGGCTTTTGCCAGTCCTTATTCCATAGTCCATCAAAGCTTTACCCAAAACTTGAAAACTTCACAACACAAAACTCAAGAGGAAATCTCATAAGCTCCGTTAGTGAAAGAAAAAAAACCACCACATAAGGTACTGTAATGAACTCATTCTTTAATTATTTTTGTGTTAAACCTACTGTATTTCAAGTTCTCTATGGTTCATACGACTTAATACTAGCCATAGATGCATTAAAATAAGCAAACAACACACGAAAAACAGAATCTGTCAAAAACAGAACAGTCTGTAGCAATCTGTAACTAACGCAAACTTCTGGAACTCTAAAAATTCTACCAAAATAGGCAGTCCTGGACAATTTGTTTATTGATGAGCAGAAAAAAAGAATCAAGGCAAAATCACGTTTCTGTGAGTTATTGAATTTTTTCTCGGGAGCGCAAAGTTTCTGTTTTTCAGCAGAATCAAATCAATTATCATCATAGGTTATCCAATAGGTTCTACTTGGCACAAACACTAACTAAAGCATAAAAACACATCTAAACAGAAGGTAGATGCAAAATTTATTACTAAACAGGAACAAAAACAAAAAACACAAAGAAAATTGGGTTGCCTCCCAACTAGCGCTGTCGTTTAACGCCCCTAGCTAGGCATTAAAGCAAAGATAGATCTAAGTAGTGTCATCTTTGGCACTCAATTCCTCAATAGAGCACTTATGATCTTCAAGGGTTTCTCCCTTTTTAGCAATGATTAAACCTTTAGGCAAAAATTCAAGAAATTCGTTTGTAGCAAAAGGTTCCTTAATGATAGAGAGACAATTGGGATGAACACTTATGGATTTGAGATCCGCGTCTCCCTTACTAGAAGATTCACCCTTATTTTTAGGAACATAAATAAACTTGGAAGTTTTGGTAGGGGGGTTTGGAGTGTTTTTCATGGAAGAAAACGCGGAACCTAGGTTAGTAATGATATCCTCAAGTTTACCGATTCTTGCAGAATCTAGATCTATTTTTTCATTTACTATAGGTTCTTTCTCTTTAAGATTTTTCAAAGTAACTCCAACCCTAGATCCATATTGGGTAATGTGATTATGAATCTTTTTATCCAAATTTTCAATCAACTCAACAGTAGCAACTTTATTTTCAATAATATCAAGCCGTTGCATCACATGTTCTACAGTTAAAACCGTTCCATTAACCAAAAGAGGTGGTGGGCCAAACAAATCTAACATAGCATTATAAGCATCAAACGTATGGTTACTCAAGAAATCCCCTCCGGTAACGGTATCAAGAACGCATCTATTCCAAGGAGTAATGCCTACATAAAAATTGTGAAGAAGAACAGAAGTAGAAAGCTTCCTAGTAGATCTATTTTGAGCATTGCAAATTCTATGCCAAGCATCTTTTAAATGTTCTCCCTCCCTTTGCTTAAAATTGAGAATTTCATGTTCGGGAGTAATAACAAGGATAGGAGGACCAGCCATAACGGCAAGGTAAACGATCTAACACACGAGCAAACAGAAAAAGGCAAGCGAAAAAGAGAGAGAGATTGGGAAAGAGAGGGCAAATAAAACGGCAATGGTGAAGTGGGGGAGAGGAAAACGAGAGGCAAATGGCAAATAAAGTAAATGCAAGGGAGATGAGTTTGTGATGGGTACTTGGTATGTCTTGACTTGAGCGAAGACCTCCCCGGCAAGGGCGCCAAAAATCCTTTTTTCTACATCTTGAGCTTGCGTTGGTTTTCCTTGAAGAGGAAAGGGTGATGCAGCAATAGTAGCATAAGTATTTCCTCAGTTTTTAAGAACCAATGTATCAATCTAGCAGGGGGCTCCTCAAAAGTCCCACGCACCTACACAGACAAGCAAAGAACTCACAACCAACGCAATAAAGGGGTTGTCAATCCCTTCACGGCCACTTGCGAAAGTGAGATCTGATAGAGATAGTATGATAAGATAAATATATTTTTGGTATTTTATAACATAGATTGGAAAAGTAAAAATGCAAATAAAAGTAGATTGAAAGCTTATATGATAAAAGATAGACCCGGGGGCCATAGGTTTCACTAGTGGCTTCTCTCAAGATAGCATAAGTATTACGGTGGGTGAACAAATTACTGTCGAGCAATTGATAGAAAAGAGAATAATTATGAGATTATCTAGGCATGATCATGTATATAGGCATCACGTCCGTGACAAGTAGACGGACTCCTGCCTGCATCTACTACTATTACTCCACACATCGACCGCTATCTAGCATGCATCTAGAGTATTAAGTTCATAAGAACATAGTAACGCATTAAGAAAGATGACATGATGTAGAGGGATAAACTCAAGCAATATGATATAAACCCCATCTTTTTATCATCGATGGCAACAATACAATACGTGCCTTGCAACCCTTTCTGTCACTGGGTAAGGACACCGCAAGATTGAACCCAAAGCTAAGCACTTCTCCCATGGCAAGAAAGATCAATCTAGTAGGCCAAACCAAACTGATAATTCGAAGAGACTTGCAAAGATAACTCAATCATACATAAAAGAATTCAGAGAAGATTCAAATATTTCTCATAGGTAAACTTGATCATAAACCCACAATTCATCGGATCTCGACAAACACACCACAAAAAGAGTTGACATCGAATAGATCTCCACAAGAGAGGGGGAGAACATTGTATTGAGATCCAAAAAGAGAGAAGAAGCCATCTAGCTAATAACTATGGACCCGAAGGTCTGTGGTAAACTACTCACAACTCATCGGAGGGGCTATGGTGTTGATGTAGAAGCCCTCCATGGTCGATTCCCCCTCCGGCGGAGCGCCGACGAAGGCTCCAAGATGGGATCTCACGGATACAGAAGGTTACAGCGGTGGAAATTGTGTTTCGGTGGCTCCCTGGATGTTTTCGGGGTACTTAGGTATATACAGGAGGAAGATGTACATCGGTGGCCGCTCGAGGGGCCCAGGAGACAGGGGGCGCGCCCAGGAGGGGCGGGCACGCTCTCCTATCTCTTGGCCGCCTCGATTGCTTCTTGACTTGCACTCCAAGTCCTCTGGATCACGTTCGTTCCAAAAGTTAGGCTCCCGAAGGTTTCATTCCGTTTGGACTCCGTTTGATATTCCTTTTCTTCGAAATACTGAAATAGGCAAAAAAACAGCAATACGGGCTGGGCCTCCGGTTAGTAGGTTTGTCCCAAAAATGATATTAATGTGTAAAATAAAGTCCATAAACATCCAAAAGGGGTAATATAATAGCATGGAACAATCAAAAATTATAGATACGTTGGAGACGTATCAGCCACCGGCGAGACATCGCACGCCGCCCACGGCGCTGCCAGCCTGCCAGATCTGGCCGAGCCCAGACCAGGCCGCCACGTAGCCACGGGTGCGAGCCCGCCCCGTGAAGCCCACCGCGCTGGCACCAGGCTCCCGCGACCCCACCGCTAGAGCCCGTCGCCGCGCTCCTCACTAGCGCGATGCAACGCAGGAAGCCATTGACCCGCGCCAACCACCCTCGAGCGAGGAGTGAAGAAGCCCCGCCGCTACCGGCGCCGGCGTGCTTTGCCCGTTAGAGCCCGCCATCGTGGCCTGGCAGCGGCGACAAAGGGAAGGGAGGAAGGG
>NC_057801.1:11564272-11575408 GCF_018294505.1 Triticum aestivum | reverse complement strand
GTGGCCCGAACCTGAGTAAATTGCCTGTCTCGTGCCTTACCATCTCAATCCACCGCTTTCAGGCCGTCTGAAAAGATACGTCGTCGTTCAACGGCACCGCAGGTGTCAAGAACACTGGCACACAATGCAACACAGATATTTGGATCGTACTGGATCTGGGTCATCACAATTGTCAGATATAAGCAGATGTCCTTTGGGTGTCTTTTTTCTAGAAGAAAATAACAACTCTAAAACTACAGTTTGACCGTTTAAAGGGAACTACTAACTATAGTTTGCGCAGTCCTATTTTAATGGGCGTTCACTACTTCGATCATACATTGTCTGGCGTCGTGGTGGCGCCGATGGTAGAGAGGTCTGGCACGATCGATGCGTCAGTTTCTGCTTTGAAGATGGATCGATGGAAGACGGTGGTGACGGGCCTTGTAGTGTGCGCATGTGGTGCCCACTGTGAGTGTGCTCGACCCGTGTGTGACCTAGTCCGGGTATGTGCCTAGGTTGGGGCATTCGGCTTTAGATGTTAGGCTTTGGTGCGATGTCTGTTTGGTATTAGGCTCGGACATTTGGCACCCCTTCATCAAGGAAATAGGAGTAGCAACATGTGTTCCAAGATGGTGGCTTCAGGCATACCGATGTACTACTTTGTAAGGTCTTTATGATAAGTAATAATATGGATGCATGCCTCGCCTAGATGCGGAAGCCGGGGGTACAACCTCCTTTTCAAAAAAATGATGTGAAAATTGTATGGTTAGCATGCAAGGCATGCTTTTACTTTCTATGGAGGAAGAAGAAACAGGCTGAAGTAGCACTGGTGCTAATGAAATTCACGTTAGTGTTTGTGTGACTAATACGACACATGCAAAGTGACACTCGCTAGTGTTTGTGTGAGCACTGAACTGTGAAGTGCTATGTTATGTGTGTGTCATGTGTCATGTATAGTTACATGTGCTTGCTGCTAGCTCTCAGTTGTCACTAGTCGCTTTAGCAACTGGTGAAGATCGTATTGCCGAAGAGACAGCAGTGGACTGGCTTGTTTAATGGCATATGGTTTGGCGCCACTCCACTAATTGCAGATCGATTGACAGAAAGCGAAGGAGAAAGTGATCGAAATAAATGAGGGCGAGACTAGAATATATA
Organism: Triticum aestivum; assembly: GCF_018294505.1. Taxonomy (NCBI): domain Eukaryota; kingdom Viridiplantae; phylum Streptophyta; class Magnoliopsida; order Poales; family Poaceae; genus Triticum; species Triticum aestivum. The sequence continues at coordinate 11,574,274 of NC_057801.1, read as the reverse complement.
TTGGTAATGCTTTTTTGTTTTCTGATAAAGAGAGCTTCCTCTCGGATTTTCTATTGGATAATGTCTTACATCTAACCAGGACCAACAAAGAGCGCAATATATTTGCAATCTATATCTATATTTATACCTACTAATAAAGGAAATAGGTATTCTTTGTCCGTCATGCTATTTTATGGAAAAAACCCTGATGTTTCTAACATTAAACCCACAGTACATATCAAATGTTTTTTAAAATACTCATATCTTCAAAATCGTAACTCCAAATTTAACATGTTATATATGAAATTTGATTAGAAAAATATATAGGAACCTCGCAAAAAGATATATAGAATTTGAATATGATGTTATTTTACCTGTTAACCATTTAGAAAAAAATACTATCTAGGGTGCAATCTTAATCAACAGTGCATTATCCGTCTTTCTTTCATATCGGTACTGATCCGGGTTGTGGATGAACATCTTAGCAAAATCAGGATTGGAGACGAAATTGAAGATCACTTGCCCGTTTCTTTGTACGTATTAAATCTACATGCAAGCCGTCTTTAAATAGAAGACATGTGGAATCTTGAACTTGTGTTTTTGTAGGCAAAGTCCATGTTTGTTTACGACGTAGCTACAAATACTCAGATTATAGACCATTTTTTATAAATTAAGAACGTGTGGTATTCTTTTCTCCCGTTGCAACGCACGGACCCTTTAGCTAGTGATAAATAATTAGACTAACTAAAGCTATCATTTTTGTACCTGCGTATGTTGTATGTCTTCTCCGGGGCATACACCCACCAATACTGCAATACCTTTTTCTTAGGTCTAAAGAATATATTTGAATGCTCTGAAACTGAATCTTCTATATTAAGAAGCAATATATAAATTTATACGCATGTGGTGGTCCCTCCGTTACCTAAGACCGGTTGAGCAAAGCAGGTGAAAAGAGCTAGGGGGTGACACGGATAGTAATTAAGAATGCAAAAGGCAAGGTGAAAAGTTGGAAAAAGAGGATCGGAGGCCGGAGAAATGCATGCTTGAACCTGATCACCGCCCCTTTTTCAGGGCAGCATAGATCGAATCATGCATGCAACATAGATCGAATCATGCATGTTGATCCCACGCACACACACATACAATACAGCAAGGTAGTGCAACGGTGTGCAGGATACACAGAGGGCGGAGACACTTTAGTATATTCGATTCGATGGGTTCCAGTGCATAGTGGGATCGACACATATGCCCTTTAGTTAGTTCCCAGCTTTCCAGGGGCGTGCTGCTTGCCTCTGCAGCGACACACACACACACACCATCATCATCATCATTTGCACCAGAAAATGATTCCACTTCTTCCTACAAAAATCATATATACATTTCTATCTTAATTACCATGCATGCATGTACTACTACTACGATTACAGCTTGCTAATCTACCAACTTTAGACACCAATGTCTCGCCTTAACAAAGGCAAGGTGAAAAGCTTGCTGATCTAGCGGAGATGCTTAACTTTTGCTGGAGTGCTGTGACGATCGATAGGATGAGCTAGCTAGCTGTTATTTGGAGCATGCGACGCACTCGCCTAGCTACATCTCCCCGCTGTTACCTTAAAAATGTACTCTACTAGTAATGAATGGTCCCCCAGGTGTCGGTGTTTAATTAACTCCGACCCCCACATGCACGTACGCACGCATGCATGTGATAATGAACCAACAGCAGGGTTAATCTGGATCAGCAGCTAGCTAGCTGTGCTGTCGACGCTTTCGGGTGACACGAGAATATACACTCTTTTCGTTGGATGGTCCAAATACGTATGATGGAATGCAAGAAGAGATCGAGGGGGATTAAGCAGGCAGCAAAATCTCATCCTGGGAGCAGAGCCGGTCGAGAGGCCGACAAAGGGATGGACGGATGTGCCAGCACTAGCAACCATAGGCACACCGGGGCGAGCGCGCACCATCGATCGTCGCCACTCGTACACCGGTCGCGTCAAATCCTCCTTTGGTCACTTTTACCCTTTTCCTGGCCGGCTGGTATTTGCGTACGTACGTTGGGTTTCCAGGATCAGTTGGCCTTCACTAGTTCAGTATATGTGATGGACAGTTACCCAGATTCTCCCGCACTGTTTCGTGTGTATGGATGTGTTAGAATAAATCTCATGCCACCGTCAATTATCCGAGGACCAAGCAATCACACGAGCACGACATCGAGATTTGTTAACGAGGTTCACCGATATGGCTACATCTCTAGAACCTGACTATGGACGCTCCTCCTCATGACACCGCTACAATAACGCACCCGGGGTCGCCCTCGACACTCGCACATGTCGCCGGCTTCCCCTGCATTCCGGTGTTGTTATGTTGGCATAGATTACATCGTGTGTCTAGCCCCATTATATATGAGAGGCCTAGGATACAAGTGTCCTACTTGCACACGGCTCCATATCCTATCTAAACACAATACAACTACAAGTCCAACTGTAACCTACCTTATACACAATATTCGACACAACTCTAATAGGATGTGTGGATCAGGGTGCAGAGGCCAATATATAGTCTTTTCCTCTTTTCAGGGAAACCTCATGGAGTATTCCCATGAGATGGGCCTTGATTACGTGGAGCCATATATGCTCAAACACAACTTTGCGATCACTTAATGAAATCACTTTGGTGTGCTCACTTTCGTTTAAAAACCTTTTTTAGTTTTGCAAACACTTTGCTGCCGCCGCTCCTGATTAATTACGCTTAAGCTTTGCTTGTGCAATGATGTAAAGGTACATGATGTCTGCCATTATATCACTTACGGCTTTATTTTTATATACGTGCCTTTGATGTTTTCTTTGAGCCCTTGTTAATCAAAGCCGCAGGCCCCATTTTTCATGCCACTATTTTAATCGGATTTTTTCACACACCCCACATTTACATCGATTAGTGCACACATTCATATATTATTGATTATTTAACGATGTCACACAAGCCTACCATCGATGCCGAATGAATTATTTTAAAGACACCGAGGCCATCTGAAATGGATCTGCCGCATGACAAGATCTTCACAATCCTACCACAAACACTATGACATGTGATCAAATTAACTCAAAAATATGCTACTCCCAGACAAAACCTTCAAGAAACGATCGTCATACGAGCACCGATATTAACTAGTTCAACCAAAGGCCGAACATAGAATTTTCAACCACGAAGCCAAGCTTCAAGCCGACACTTTCAACAAGGGCATAATGCTTGCATGCTGAAGTGCCTTAGCTAGCCATAAAGAGAAGATATTGGGCTCTGACCCGGAGAACGGCCATACTTGTCGTCAAATTTTTCACTACCAACAACCTCTCTAAAGACTATGTCATATCGCTAGCCAAATCTTGGCGCAGAGACAACCAAAAGCCGCCCCGCATCGCTCGAGAGACGGTGGATGCACGTTGAGGACCATGCTGTCTTGCTTCTGGTTAATTACTATCGCACCTCCTTCCATCCCTGATGATGGGAGCTAAAAGGGACTCTTGGACATAGGCTGGTCTTCAGATCCAGCCGCCATTACAACCACCATGCAGATTGTCGTTGTTGCAGCCACCTAACGGGTCCGCCCACGATCTCCCCGGGGTCACCACCCCAGCGTCGTCTACCATCAACCCCATCGATGGGATTGGTCATTCTATACAAGGTTGCGCCACCAGATCTAGCCCACACCAGGGCATCACTGCCAAGACCTGCATAAGCCAACCGTTCTCGCAGGCATGCTGGTGCCATCCGTAGGACACTACTCTGGATAAAAAGTAGGATTTGCGCATGCGCACACTGGACCTAACTGTGCCCCAGATAGAAGTATTGGATGTCGACGTGCGCTTGCTCGCATGTCTGGAGCACCCACTAGTGTGTAGTCGTCCTATGCAAACAGTTTAAGCCCACTTTCGCTGACACAGTTTCAACCCATCCCCTTGCTAAGATGGGCGATAAGGGGGTCCGAGCGAAACCGGTGGGGCGAGCCCACCTTAGGCCGGCCCAAGTGATGAAACCCTAGCTCGATCAAGTGTATAAGTTGAGCTTGGGTGGGTACATAGAGACCCAATACATTCTAGATGATCCTAGGGCTAGGATTCTCACCTACCACTAGCTTCTTCCTCTCCACCACCAAAACTGAGAGCTTGGAACCCAAGAAACCAATCTCCCCGATGATCCTCCCGATCGCCGCTAAGTACTCGAGAAATAAAACCACCAAAGGTAGGAGTAGGGTCTTACCTCCTCCCGTAGGGCCCAAACCCGAGTAAATCGCCCGTCTCATACCTTGCCATCTAGACCCATTGCCTGCATTCCCTTCGAAAAAATACGTCATCGCTTGACGGCACTACGGGTCTCAGGAACACTAACACACAGTGAAACACAGAGATTCAAATCATAGTGGATCTGGGTCATTACAATTATCAGATATAAGGTGCCCTTTGGGTGTCTTTTTTCCAGAAGAAAATAACAAGTCCAAACTAGTTGTTTCCTGTTAGAAAAACAACTATTTGAATGATTGTTGGCTACTTCGATCATAGATGTGAAAATTGTATGGTTGGCATGCAAGGCATGCTTTTACTTTATTTGGTGGAAGAAGAAACGGGCTGAACGATCATACCAATCATAAGTACTACCTCTCCAGGGTTCCTCTAATTCCCTCCGCCGCCGGACCGCCTCGTCTCTAGTGGCCTTAGGGCCATGACAGTGTGGTGTGGATCCCGGCCCTTGTCGGTGGGAGGGCTTTGATTTTAGATGTTTCTTCGAGTTTTGTTATGGTTTGTGTCCTGCTCAGGAAGACGAGACGGCGGCGGCTCGCTGAAGATGGAATAAGGTTCTCACCGCCTAGCCCCCGTCCCGGTGGTGCATCTAGCATTGTCGGTGGGCGTGTGAAGGTGTGTCTCCAGTGGATCTTTCCTTGGTGTATTTGCTCAGAACGGGTTGTAGTTCGTATGTGTTTGTGTCTCTTCAGGTTGGATCCTTCCGATCTACGCTACTACTCTTCAACGGCGGTGGTTGTTGTTCTGGTGCGCTGGTTCTATGGGGCCTTAGCATGACGACTTTCCGAGTGTCTACTACAACAAGGGAGGTGCGATCGGCGGCGCGTCTTCGGTCCGCTTCAGTGTTTGTAGTCGTCGATAGGTGGTCTACATATCTTCATGTAATATTTATCATTTTTGGTGTCCGCTTTACTAACAAGATTAAAGATAAATAGCCCATACAAAAAAGATTGAAGATGAATATATTGGAAAAAAATTCGAAGAAAAAAAGAAAAGGAAAAGGGCTGAGGTAGCACTGGTGCTAATGAAGTTCACGTTCAAACTAGGATCTACAACTAGTTGCGAGATTAATACGACGCATGCAAAGTGACACTCGCTAGTGTTTGTGTGAAGTGCTATGTTGTGTGTGTGTGTGTGTGTCATTTGTCCTGTGTGGTTACATGCTTGCTGCCATGCTAGCTCTCGGTTGTCGGTACTCGCTTTAGCAACTACTGAAGTTCGAGTTGGTGAAGGGACAGCAGTGGACTGGCTTGTTTAATGGCATTTGGTTTGGCGCGACTCCACTAACTGCAGATCGATTGACACAAAGCAAAGGAGAAAGTGATCGATCGAAATGAGGGCAAGACTAGAATATATTTTGTAATGCTAAACGATTAGACCAATCGAAGGATGATGTTATCATTTGTGTGCGTGCGTTTGTTCTATGTCTTCTCCGCGGCATACACCCACCAATACTGGCATATATAATGGGAGTGGTAGGTCCTGATAATGTATCTGAATGCTCTGCATTATGTTGAGAAGCAGTATATAAATTTATACACATGTGCATATATATCTGAAACTGACTCTTTCTGGTCTGAGGACATGTAAATTTCTGATATATGTCTATATATCTGCATTATATAAATTTATACGCATGTGGTGGTCCCTCCGTTACCTAAGACCGGTTGAGCAAAGCAGGTGAAAAGAGCTAGGGGGTGACACGGATAGTAATTAAGAATGCCAAAGGCAAGGTGAAAAGTTGGAAAAGGAGCAAACCGGAGAAATGCATGCTCGAACCTGATCAGGGCCCTTTTTAGGGCAGCATAGATCGAATCATGCATGTCGTTCAATTGTTTCGATCTATATGTCGATTCCACGCACACACATACACTAGCTAGCTAGGTAGTGTGCAATGGTGCAAGATACATAGGGGGGACACTTTAGTATATTCAGATACGATACGACAGGCAATAGAGAACCAAGAAGATTATGAACGTGGAAAACCCTCCAATGTGAAGGGAAAAAACCCACTCACTATATAGGAAGAGGTTACAAACCCAGGGGAATCACGACGATAATCTTATCTCATGTGACGGCTTATAAAGGATATATATGCATGCTGCCGGGGCTACCCCCTCCCCCATACGGCCCAAGCCTCTCGGCGAGGGGCCTCCGCTCCACTAAGTCAGAAGTTAGCCATTATAGGAATTTAGATCACAATTTAACAAATATTCGGCATTCGATATGTTCCGATGCATACTGGGATCGACATGTAAGCCCTTTAGTTCGCAGCTTTCCAGGGACATGTTGCTTGCCTCTGGAGCGACACACACCATCATCATTTGCCCAGAAAATGATTCCACTTATTCCTACCAAAAATTATACTTCCATCCTGATCACCGCATCTCGCTAATCCACCAACTTTTGACAACAATGTCTCACCTTCTCGATCTCTACCGTACGTGCTTATTAACTTGCTGGAGTGTTTGCGATGATCAGCTGTTCTTTGGAGCATGCGACGCACTCGCTTGTTGAACATATATACTACATAATTAAGCTCTATCACTCGCTAGATCTCCCCGCTGTGACCTGAAAAAATGTAGTGAATGGTCCCAAGGTATCGGTGTTTACTTAACTCCGACCCCCACATGGATCAATGCACGCGTGCATGTGATAATTAATTAACCAAGAGTAGGGCTAATCTGAATCAGCAGCTAGCTGTAATGTTGATGCTTTCGGGTGACACGAGAATACTCTTTTCGATGGATGGTCCAGAAAATACTTACGATGGAATGCAAGAAGAGATTAAGCAGGCAGCAAAATCTCATCCCGGGAGCAGAGCTGGTCGAGAGGCCGACAAAGGGACGGACGGATGTGGCAGCACTAGCAACCGCATAGCCTGCCTGCCTCGGCAACCACTCTCCACTGGTTGCGTCACATCCACCTCTGGTCACTTTTACCCTTTTCCTGGCCGGCCGGTATTTGCGTGCGTTGGGATTCCGGGAGTGTATTATTTTTCGATAAAGATGGATTTTATTGGCTTGAAGTTGAGCATTAAGAGGATACAAACATAATGACCGCGCACTCCACACAATGACTTGAACACTGGGCCTAATGTTACACGCAATGACTTGAACACCGGGCCTAATGTTCCAACCATTTTGTTTAACGGGCTGTATTACTCCCTTCGTTTCAAAATAGATGACCTAACTTTGTACTAAAGTTAGTACAAAGTTAAGTCGTCTATTTTGGAACGGAGGGAGTACATCAAGTCTTAAAATTCCAGGAATGTTGTGACCGAACCGGTGTCGAAAACCCTCACTCGGAAGCTTCCAAGAGTGCATGACCACATGATTTCACTCCTCATGTCCAAATCACCGTACGTATACGTGGATCAGCCGGCCTCCAGTCGTTCAGTATGTGATGGACAGTCGCCCACATACTTTCACACTATTTCATTTGCATGGATATGTGGATCACTCGGATGCAGAGGCCAAGGGTCACTCCTTTTCATGAAAAAACACAAAGGAGTATTCGGAAAAGCTCCTTGTTGCTAGTTCGGTAAATAAAGGAAGAGTGTCCGACCCTTTTCATAAGACCAACCTTGGTTATGTGCGGGCCCATATATGCTCAAATACAACTTTGTAATCACTGAATAAGATCACTTTGGTGTGTTCATTTTCTTCTAAAAATCTTTCTTAGATATGCAAACACTTTGCTGCCGCTCTTGATTACACTTAAGCTTTGCTTATGCAATGATGTAAAGATACATCATGTCTGCCATTATATCACTTACGGCTTCGTTTTATATACGTACCTGACGTTTTCTACTTTTCTTTGAGCCCTTGTTAAACAAACACCGCATGCCCCATTTTTTGTGCCACTATTTTACTCGCATTATTTCGCATCCTGGCCTTTGCATCGATTAATGTACAAATACTTATATTATTGATTATTCAACAATGTCAACGTAAGCCTAGCATCGATGTTGAATGACTCGGTTTAGAAAAAACAAGACCATCCAAAATGGATTAGTCTTGTGACAAGATCTTCATAATCCTACCACAAACACTATGACATGCGACCAAATTAAGTCAGAAATAAGCTACTCCCAGACAAAACCTACAGGAAAGGATCGCCGAACGTGCGCCGATGTTAACTAGTCCAACGAAAGGCCAGACATAGAATTTTCAACCACGAAGCCAAGCTTCGATCCAACACCTTCAACGGAACGCTTGCATACTGACTTCGCCTTAGCTAGCCATAAAGAGAAGATCTTGGGTTCTCACTCGAAGTACGACCATATTTGTCGGCATATCTGTCATTGCCAATAGCCTCTAAAGATGACGCCGTCTCGCTAGCGAAATCCTAGCACCGAGACAGCCCAAAGCCATCCCGCACCGCTCAAGAGGATGGTGGATGCAGGTTGAGGACCACGCCGTCTTACTTCTGGTTACCGTCGCACCTCCTTCAATCCCCGATGATGGGAGAGAAAGGGTCTCTTGGATGTAGGATGGTCTTCAGATCCAGCCATCGTTATAACCACTATGTATATTGTTGTCATTGCAGCCACCTCATAGATCTTCCCACCATGTCCTCGGGACCACCACCCTAGCGTCGTCTACCATCGCCCCTTCAATGTGATTTGTCCTTCTAAAACAAAGTTGCGTCGCCAGATCCAGCCCACACTAGGGCCTTACTGCCAAGACCTGCATAAGCCCCTCATTCTTGTAGGCATGTCGGTGTCAGTCATAGGACACTACTCCGGATAAGAGTAGGATTCGTGCCTCCACATGCTCAACCTGGTCATGCCCCAGATAGAAGTGTGGGATGTTGACACGCACGACCTCGCATGTCTAGAGCACCATGAAACCCTTGGCGATGAAGACCTCAAGTGTCCTCTGAGTTGGACGGTAGCTCCACGCATGTCCCGCCCACAGGTTCCCAAATCGGGGTCATCTTCGAATCGGCGGGCGCCATGGTTGCATCGGCATCCAGTGAACCAGGGGAGTCAGTACGGGAGATAGAACATGTCCTCCCTTGCTCGGTGATGAAGATGCCACCGTGGTTCCTCCCATCTGTCGTTCTTCCATCTGGGGTCCTACCCCAATCTTAATTGTGGAGGACGCCTTCGCTCCTACCATTGAACCCCCTCTGTCGCTTTTGCTGAATCAGCGACAGGAGGTAGCCACATCAGCATCACTGAGGTGCTGCTAGCAGGGCGGGAGAAGAGGCGTGAAAGCACCACCATGTTCTCCATGCGACAATGTAGGGGACGACCTGTCAATTGTGGATCAAGTTATTTTTTCTCCATCCCCTATTTTGCACACCACTGTACAAGTTTTTTTAGTAGATATACATGATATTCTCGCGGATATGTATTTAGTGTCGGATCTTGTATTGAGTCGAAGAGGATGATCTTCTGGTTGTGGTCAACAACTCCAACTATTTACTGTCTCTATCCCATAGATTAGGTGTTTTTTACTCCAAAATAGACTCCAAGCCTCCTCTTACTCACCTTCCTATTCTAAGAACCTCCGGTCAATCCCATTTCCCCTACACATCTAGGAAGAGAATAGGGAATACCGTTCCTCCACTAACCCCCAACTACTATGAAAACTCCCACCCGCCACAGACCTACACCTCGCCATTTGAATGATCAAAGATGTCACATAAAATCCCTATTTGTTGTGATGAAAATCCTTGTGACTAAGTTTTAACAATCCCTAAAAACATTTTCGGTGATGGT
>NC_057801.1:11530442-11563843 GCF_018294505.1 Triticum aestivum | reverse complement strand
CAGTATCACAAGATATGTACTTATTCAATGACGATTTTCAGTGGCGCAGAGTATCTTGGACGGGTTAATAAAGGAAATATAAATAGAAAATTAGTGATTATTTGTAGCTGAATTATTCTGTGGCATGTCCATTGTTAATAGACAAAAATTGCATGGAATATGGATGGTTCAGTTACCTTGTAAAGAAAGGAATTGGGAACGTCCCCATAGCAACCTAGGCAAAGACCAACGACCATATCCTTGACGAGGCGAGGCGATGCGTGAGGGCGGCACGGCAAAGCATAGGCGATTTCAGGTGTGATCTACTCCCTCTGTCCCATAATGTAAGACGTTTTTTGACACGTGTCAAAAAACGTCTTACATTATGGGACGGAGGGAGTAGTTATTAACAGACAATGTAGCAAAATAGTTCGATTTGATGCACATTGTTATGCACAAAAATGTTTTGCAGGCAATGGATCGAGATTGAATGGTTAAATCAATCAAGTTTACCGAGCCATAGATAAATGGTGTTATTAAGAAGTTTATGAAATTCACACGTGAACACAACAACAAAAGTGATTCAATCTTATGCCCATGCATCCAGTGCCAGAATTTGGTGCGGCATAATTCAAAGGTAGTTGAGACTCGCCTAAACAATGGTTGTCCCGTACCTATACAAGGTGGTTCTATCATGGTGAATCAGTTACTGATAGTGAAAGTAAAACAAGAATAACAATAAGGGCCTGTTTGGAAAACGGTAATATCAAAACTTTACCAAGAAATACTGATACCATTCTTTCCCAATCGGTTACATGCTTAGTTTCTCATTTCGGGCAAACAAAGGACCAAATATAGTAAGAGAAGGCAAACACTCGTTGTTATATTTGCCATATAAATTATATAGACAAATCCTTATTTAGCTTTCGTCTCAATCTTGTGTAAAGAGATACGCATCTCTGATCCCATGCAGCTTGGCAGCCACTTCCTGCATGCTGATGCGCTCACTTGGGGACGACCTGGTGCAACACAACCCAATACTAATCACAGAAAGGAGACTTTGCGCTCCATCTTTCTCGACAGCATCCATCTGAGTTTCCCGGCAGAGATTCAGCTCCTGCAACAGTTCTGGGTCAAGAATCTGCATTACTTTATGGGGGAAGTTGATCTCTGCAAACTTTGCAATGCTCAATCCGTCCTTGAACATGGCATCCGTTGGCCTCCTTCGAATGAATACTTCAAGGAGGACGACTCCAAAGCTGTAAACATCTGCAGCAGTTGAAACCTGACTGCCCCCTGCACATTCTGTAAATCCAGCAAGAGTTTACTTTCGATTCATTCACATGGGCGAACTGTCAAGGTTAATATGAAGAAAGAAAAACCAATGCGAGGATGGACGGTACCTGGAGCAACATATCCTATGGTTCCCTTTATTGCAACGGAAGACGTCGAAGTTGATTCAGAAGACGATGTTGTGGTATGAATCGGCAACCTTGCCAGCCCGAAGTCCCCAACATGAGCTACCATATCATCGTCTAAGAGAATGTTGCTAGGTTTCAGATCACAATGAACAATACCCTCTTGGTGAAGGTACGCCACTGCATCTGATACATCTGCCACGATGCTCAACCTTTGAGCCAGTGAAATGCAGTTCGAATCTGAAGAGCTTTCGTCACCCCGAGCCGAGTGTAGAAATTTATTCAAGTCTCCTCGTGGCATGAACTCATAGACTAGTGCTTTGAAGTCGATTCCTCTAGAATCAATGCTAGAGCATGCAGTAAGGATATGGACTAGATTGCGGTGCCGCACGTTCCTCAAAGCTTTGCATTCTGTGATGAAGCTCTTTTATGCTCCCCTTGTCCCGAGAGCAAAGACTTTCACAGCAGCCACATTTCCATCTCGAAACAGTTTGGCTTTATATACCGAACTGTACCTTCCACTGCTGATTACGTTGGACAAGGAGAACCCTTCAGTTGCTTTGGCGATATCATCATAAGAAACTTTGGGGAAATTTCTACCAAAAGAAGGTAGAGACATCGATTCTCTCCTTTGCTTTTTCCTCCAGAAAAGTAGCATGGACACGAAACCGGCAAGTAGCACCATGCTAGCTAGTGGAATCATCACTTTGAAACATAGTGGCCAAGTGTGCTTGGACGGGCTTGAAATTGTAACAAGGCATGCAGGTAGCTGTAGCTCTAGGACTCCACTGCAGAGCCGATGATTTCCGCCGATGCGTATGGCAGTTGTGTTCTTGAAGACACCTTCTGGAACTTCACCATCAAGACGGTTGAATGACATATCTAGTTGTTGAAGGTATTTCAGAGCACTAATGGACTTTGGTATGGATCGGATCCAGATAAGTGGTTGTGAGACACAGTAAGCACTTCCAAGTTGCTTATGTTTCCTAATGAAGTTGGAATTCTTCCACTAAGAGAATTCTGATCTAACTCAATGACTTCCAAACTTTCACAGCCATCGAGTGTCTCAGGGATGACACCAGACAGGTTATTTGATGAAATTAGCAGATACAACAGTTGCTTGGCATGTCCTATTTCTATAGGAAGTGGCCCATCTAGTTTATTGGAAGATAATCCAATTCGAGTTATTGTAGGAATGCTGAAGATCTCTTTTGGTATGCTGCCACGAAGATTGTTATTGGAAATGCTCAATTTTTCAAGGACCTTAAGGTTTCCCAAACTTGGGGGTATATTTCCATATAACTGGTTAGATTATAGAAGGAGTTCTGTCAGCTGAGATAAGTTTGTGAGGGATGATGGAATAACCCCTGTAAAGGAGTTGTTAGCTAGCTCTATTCCTTGTAAATTGTGTAGAGTTCCAAGCCATTCTGGAAAAACACCTGTAAACTGGTTTTCTTCTAACCCTAAACTGAATAGGCCTCGAAGATTTTCTATGCCAGAAGGAAAACCTCCTGATAATTTATTTGTTCCCAAAAAGAGATGCTGAAGCTGATCAGAAAGGTTTCCCAATGAACTTGGTATATTTCCTTGTAGGCGATTCCCTTTCATTGAGAAAATCTGTAACTCGGTGCAATTCGCTAAGCTGCTCATAAACTCCCATTCTTGTTTGTTACGAGCATGGAATTGATTGAATTCAAGATTCAAGTAAGACAGTTTGGTGAGTTTGCCGATAGCACTATGTACTACACCAGTAAAATTATTACTTGATATATCTATTTCGTATGGCTTGGAAGCATTTATCAATGAATAGGGGATATGGCCATGAAAGAAGTTGATAGCCAATTGAAGAAGTTGGAGGTCAGGAAGATGGTTACCAAGGTCGGATGGTACCTCCCCACCTAGACCATTGAGAGCAGACATATTTAAGATGGCATGTGGGAACGCGCCTGTCAACTTGTTAGCAGCCCCGTAGAGGAACTGCAGCTTGTGCAGCTTTGCCAAGTCATTTGGGAGATTGCCCTCAATGTTATTAAACGCGAAAATGAGCATTCTCAGTGTTGTGATATTGGCAAGAGAGGAAGGAATGGTTCCAATGAGATCATTGTGGGAGAGGTGCAGCTCTTGCAGATGACTAGGTAAACTAGGAAATTGACCGGCTAGATTATTCTTACCCAGCCGAAGCACCATTAGGGTGGTACAGTTGGCAAGATTAGGTATCTTTCCTTGCAATCTGTTACTGGTCAAGTTGATGGTTTTGGAGGTTATGCATATGACCAAGGGATGGAGGGATCTCTCCGTAGAATGAATTATTTGGTAGGAATAGAGACTAATTGCAATTACAAACACCTACTGCCGATGGAGAATATAGGCTGCCATCATTCCATCAGCTAGCTTTTGACATTTGGGCAACAGCTATAGGCAGGGACTCTAAAATTAGACAGTGTGAGCATGTCATCCTATTTGCACAGCAAACAATACATTTCTCTTCCCCTTTACGAAAATGCTTCAGCAAATAAATGGTACAGTACCTGAGTATGCAAACTCGCAGTGCCGGTGTACCTCTTGTATGAGGAAGAACGTCGTGCGCCTTGGTTGGAGAAGGGAGGCAGCTTATACACTTTGGTCTCCAAAGCATGAGCCTTATATAGGCATTTCGTCTGCCGACCTAAAAACACTAGTTAATTCAGTCAACTTTAATTTACCGTTGAAAATGAAAGGGCCAGATAACCTCCAAATCCAAAAAAAACAAAAAAAAACAGTATTGTTGCTATTATTGGAAATGGAAAGCGCCACGCGCCGGTAAAATTGACTAACTTCGATTTCGAGGATGACATGACAATGACATGGGACTTTGTGGATCGCCGACAATAGTTGAATTATACAATGTGTGCTTCACCCACTGTCCATGATGTGGCGCTGTAGTTGTAGTTGACAAAGAAAGATAAGATGCTATCATATTCATAGCTCACTGAACGAGAAAATTTAACTGTAAATAGGTCTTCCATGTACTGCACAATTTCGCATTGAGAAGATACTGGTTGGTTTATGAAGGTGGTTCCTATTGCTCAGTTTTGCCACAGGAATCAGTGCGCCCATATAGTTGAAGCTTACACGCCTTGGGGAAATGCCCTTTGGTTCCGGGGAGGGGCGACGGCGACTGACACTACACGCCGTCGCCCGCCCGCAAGCCTGCTCTTCATTCTTGGCTGCAAAACACTCCGACGAGTCAAATTCCCCGGCTGGGCAGGGACAACGGCGGCGACTGACGCTACAGGTCGTCGCCCGCCCGCTGGAGCTGGAGACTGGCTAGTTTCACCAAAGCAGGACCATGCTCTGCTCTTCATTCTTGGCTGGAACCTCGCGCCAGCCCATACAGCCCAACTATACGGCCCATGATTCCTTGAAATAAAACTAGAGGGCCGACAAGCACCGATAATACCCACCAACCTACCGATTATCCTCATGAAAATCTCAGAGAAAAAAAGAACCAGGAGCCAGTGACAGGCAAAGCAGACAGCATGAAGTCCAAGCAGAACCAGCATAGATAACAAGAGGTCTTATCAGCAGGTAAAGACAGCATCTCCAAGCTCCAGTTCCATGACATCCCTGATACATCGATCCGGTACAAAACTACAGCAAACTTTTTGTTGATTCACTCAAGCCAAACAAAAAGAAGAAGAAGAAACAGCTTGTAAATCTTGGTTTCGACAAGCTCCAAGAACTCTAGGACAGTTTCTGCTACCAGCTACAAAGGGGCTGCGGATGGATAGGTCACCACAACACTACTCTTCCTTGATGGCGCCCTTGTCGCTGACGTAGATGCCGTCCAGGAACTTCCTGATGTCCTTGTTCTTCACGTGGCATTTCTGGTTCAAGGAAAACGAAACAAGGGTTGGTCAGGATGGGGATGATCGGCGCTCATATATAGAGAACCACATGCTGCCAGTGCAAGCCGGTAAATGTTATGCATTTGTTGTGTTCCAACGATACATGGACATTCTGCACTGTTATAGCTGGTTTTCCAGGTTAGGTTAGGCTATGCACTCGTTGCATCTAATCTAAACTAGTAGAAAAGATGCATCAACAATCAGTGCAGTAAGAGTGGAATATACGATCATTGCAAGGCATGCTACAATGCCTAGATGACTACAGCCATAGGTTCATCCGTAGTAGAGAAAAGTTCTGCCATTGTGAAGCATACAACCTCATTCAGAGATAGGCATCACAGGTAAAATGAAGGCAACTTATTATGCTAGTTTTCAGTATGAGAAGCACGTAGGCCAGGACTCTGACCTGGTTGATCAGGGCAGCAGAGCGAGAGACTAGCTCGATGTCGTTGCCATCCAGGACAATCTCATCCTTAACTTTCTCGGACCGCAGGATCGTCACACCGTCAAGCATGTCTACTTTCCTTACCTGCTCAAGGAAAGGAAAAACATCAGTACACTTCATACATGACTTGGAAGTTGGAACAATAGACATAGTGGGGGCACAACAGATAAAAGTCAAACCGGACATCACAAACGTTCAATGTCATAAGTGGCATAGCACACTCAAGTTTGTTTTAGGCAGCACTATGGGTCAATCACCCTACAAACACTAGAGTAAACAATGCTACTGACTCCTGTTCTGAGAACATTGGCATTGAGGGATCAAACATCTCAAATAAGCTTGACAGAATTGATGCATTATTGGCATCAATGATCCCCCAACCCAAGGTGAACAAATTGCATTCATTCATATACCTATACATGGTTCCAATTACACACAGAGGTGGATTGATGGGCACATCACATATACAGAATGGTTCATGAACAGAGATTTGACTGCCTATAAACTAGTGCACTCAATAATGTTTCTGCTGCAGCTAAGTCAGAAGAACACATTTTCTATGCACAGGACCAGCTAAATCGAGCTCGCCGATCTGACTGTTTGGTCAAGGAAAAAGAAAAGAAATTTACCTTCTTCTCGCCGAGGAAGTTCCTGATCTCGATGCCCTTGTTGGCGGCGGTGATGGAGGCGTTGATGGGGAAGTGGGCGTAGACGAAGCGCATCTTGTAGCGGAAGCCCTTGGTGACGCCGGTGATGAGGTTCTGGACGTGGGAGATGGCGGTGCGGATGGCGGCCATGGTCTTGCGGGTGCCGAACCAGGCGTCCACCTTGAGCCTCCGCCCGCCCTCCTGCAGCTGGAAGTCGAGGTTGAGGTGCTTGAAGTTGCGGGTCAGCGTGCCCCGGGGACCCGTCACCGAGATCATCTTCGCCGACACCTTCACCGTCACCTCCTCCGGGATCTCCATCGTCTCCGACGCCAGGATCGTCTTCATCTTCGCACGCCGGGTTTGCTCTTCTTCTTCTTCTTCGGCGGCGGCGGCTGTGTTGGGCTCTGCGGGCGGCGGCGGCGGCGCGCGAGGTGGGGAGAGGTATTATATAGGTGCCGCCTCTAGGGTTTGGTTTTGCTCGTGGGAATGGGTGGGTGATCATGTCATGGCCTGGAAGTGGGCCAGATTTGGCCCAGCACCCCTCTTTCTTTCTTTTTTGATAATAAACAATTCATGATTTTAAAAAAAATATTAATGTATTTAAACATGTTAATGATTTAAAAAATATCAAATTCAAGAAATTTCCATGAAAAATTATAAAAATGTTCGCAAAAATAATTGATTCCAAATTTCAAAAAACATCATCGATTCAAAAATATTCGCTGCTTCAAAAAAATATTAAAGAAATCAACAATTTTAATACATTTTAAAGAAATTTTATGAATTTCAAAATCTGTTCCCAGGTTTAAAAAAATGTTCTCCGATTCAAAAATGATCACGAGTATCATAAAAATGTTGGGGGGGTCAGCCTTTCTACTGACCTGACTGTTAGGCTGCCTTGGCGGGCCAGAGACGAACATGTGCAGGATAGATACAAATGCAACAAGAATATAACCACTCACACACTATTCATGAAAAACACACTGTCCCCCTAAAAAAAGTTCACCTAAAAATTTGATTGTATTAGGGACGTGGAGTTTCTGCACCCGAGCTCATATGAGCTCGGGTGAACAGTAAAATCGAAAAAAAATCGAAAAAAATTCAAAAAATTCCAAAAATTTTTTGGTAGAAACTTTGACAAAAATTTTAAGTGCTTGTAAAAATTCGTCATGAAATCACATTTCTAGAAGGCGTGGCAAAAAAAAAACAAAATCGGTACTCTGAAAATGCTACTTTCAAAAGCATTTTGGAGGCTGAATTTGTTTTTTTTGCCACGCCTTATAGGAATGTGATTTCATGATGAATTTTTGCAAGCACTTAGAACTTTTGTCAATGTTTCTCTGAGAATTTTTTTGGAATTTTTTGATTTTTTTTGATTTTTTTTTCGATTTTACTGTTCACCGAGCTCAAATGAGCTCGGGAGCAGAAAGGCACTTTCGTTGTATTAGTTGCTTCTTGATTGCAGTTCGTCTTTGTGCCAACGGCTAAAGTTGGTCTTTTTAAATAGCTCACTTAACTTCCTAGGCTAGGCTAGTCGATAAATCATTAGAGTCTTAAATAAGAATCTCGTGCTAGACACTTGTACTCTGTGCTATACCCCAATACAATGAACACAACTAAGATGCATGGTATTATCTACTCGAGAGGGCCCGAACTTGGGTAAAATCGTTGTTTCCTTGTTACCATCGTTCCAAGATGTCTAGTTTAGGATCCCTACCTCAAGATCTGCCGGATTTGGCTTCATTAGATTGGCAGCGGTGAGCCGATGAGTTGCTTGGTGAGTGCTAAGCCCGGGTGTTTGGTCACGTTGGTGTAGGCCGTGGAGTTGAGGGAGTTGACGTCTATGCCCATGTGGTTGTCGATGTGGTCCCACGGGTTGAAGTAGGTGCCGAACTCCATCGCAACTAACCGCGCATCGCTGGTGGTATTGAAGACATTGCTGAAATTGAGAAGAGCGAGGGTTGCGCCCCCGTTGTTGGGGAGGAGCCTCGACGGGTAGTGCACCAGGAACAAAGACATACCGTCAGCACTACATCGCTGGTGAACCAGAAATACTCCCTCCGTTCTTTAAAGAGTGTACTTCCAATTTTGTTGGAAAGTCAAACATTTTTTATGTTTGACCATATTTATACAACAATACATCAAAATTTATGCCATCAGATTTGTAGTATTAGATTCAGGATAAAATATACTTTCATCATATATCTATTTGGTTTCATAAACATTGGTATATTTTTGCACAAAGTCAGTCAAACTTTATGATAGTTTGACCCTCCAATAAAGTTGGAAGTACACTCTTTAAAGGACGAAGGACGTATGTTTGTGCAATTAAGTCGTAACAACTAGTCTCCGGCAAAGTAGATTTGGGTCATCTGCCACTGCTAGCCCAAGACAGGTCGCTTCAAGCATTGGCCGATGAGGTTGATGCGGTGTTATAACCATGTGATCCAGTGGTAACGTTAGCCGGGGATGGCCACGACAGGGCCGGCGGCATGACGTCCTCTGACTGCAAGACGTTCATGAGTTGCACAATGGACGGTCGCGCCTCTAGGGGTGGGTGCGTGCACCAGAGCCCGACGACCAAAGCATGATGCATCTGCCACTTACAGTTGTGGTCGAGCTGCTGGTTGTCCCCATGTAGCCTTTCATCCACCGCTTCAAGGATGCTACCCTTCTCGTACAGGTCCCAGATCCACATGAGCAGTGGGATGTCATCATTAACCCTTTCTTTCTTCTCCATTCGTGGGTGCTTGCCGGACACTACCTCCAACAGAACGACGCCGAAGCTGTAGATGTCCGCTTTGGGGGTCGGATGGTGTGTGCGAATAAACTCTGGGTCTATGTACCATGGAGTGCCCTTGATGATCTTCGTCGTCTCTAGCCCGGCTCCATGATCCACAAGCCTTGCCAGCCCAAAATCTGCCAGCTTGGTGCTCCATGATGAGTCGAGGAGTATGTTTTCGGGTTTTATGTCACCATGTAACACACATTGGTCGCACTCTGTGTGGAGATAGCGTAGTGCAGATCCCAGGCCAAGGATGATCTTGTATCTGTATGTGTGTTAGGTCAACAAGGTCGGGTTAATAAATTACTATCATGCATATTTATGCATCGATTTGCTCAATGTTATAGTGCTTTAGATTAATTTATAATAATGGAAATGATCAAAAAGGGGGTAATCATTTGGTGATTCCAAGTTAACTGAAGTTCCTGATTTTTTTCCCTAATTCAAACCAAGTTTATAGAAAAATGTGATGAGGTCTAAAACGTCAAACATATATAGTATAGAAATGCAATATAAAGTATCTAATAAAAGCTAATATGATGTTGTAGATGTTGGAATATTTTTCTATTGACTTTGACCAGATTGAAATAAGTTTGATTTGGAACAAACTTAAATTTTCAACTAATTTATAAGGCGTAGTCACATACCTTTCTGGCCATGTGAGGAGACGGTTCTCGCTGTAAATGTGCCCGTCGAGACTGCCTTTTGGCATGAACTCATAGACGAGCAGGAGCCCCTTGCCACTGTCGGACCAGCCTAGCAAGTGCACAAGGTTCCGGTGCCTGAGCCGGCTTATAATCTTCACCTCCGCCTCGAACTCTTTCCTCCCCTGCGCAGATGATCCCATGGAGAGCATCTTGATGGCCACCAGGCTGTCGTGGTCGCTAAGGCCGCTGCCCTGGTAGACGCAACCGAAGCCCCCTTGCCCAAGCTTCCCCTGCTCCGCGAAGTCATTTGTGGCTGCTGCGAGCTCACAGTAGCGGTACCGTCTAGGTCCTACCCCTTTCTCGAACTCAGCTTGCTTACGTTTGCGTCGCTGACGAACTATGATGGCGGCGGCACTGCAGAGCAACACAAGAAAAGCTGTTGTTGCTGATGGCACCAGCACATGCACAGGTGGTAGGCGTCGCCGTGGACTGTTATTGGTAGGCACCGAGGCATCATCTAGAGTGGAGCTAAACGACCAGGACGTCACACGGTGCAGCGCGGCGCAGAGACCAGTTGATGCCGCGAAGCCGACTGAGACTTGCTGGGTAGCTCCCTCTTCATGTCCACCGACGTGCTTATGCTGTATGGCGGCTCGTCACCGTTGATCTGGAGAAGGGCGACCAGAAGACCGGTGCGGTTGTCGTAGCTGATTTGGGCGGTCATGATGGCGTCATTCGAGACTAGGCGCTTGGTCACGTTCGTGTAGGCCGTGGAGTTGAGGGAGTTGACGTCTATGCCCATGTGGTTGTCGCTGTGGTCCCAGGGGTTGAGGTAGGTGTCGAACTCCACCGCGACTAACCGCGCATCACCGGTGACGTTGAAGCGATTACTGAAATTGAAAAGAGCAAGGTTTTCGCCCCCGCTGTCGGGAAGGAGCCTCGACGGGTAGTGCGCCAGGAAGAAAGATATACCGTCAGCACTAGAGTCGCTGGTGAGGCTCGAGTTACATAGACCAACATTGTCTTCCGATCTGTTTTGGGGCTTGATCTGGAACGTGAAGTTGGAGGAGAAGCTGGCCGCCTCGCCGGTGGCGTCGTCCCAGAGCGGCACCGGGCGAGCGTACGATGCCCGGCCAACACTGAAGACGTTGGCTGCGATGTAGTTCCTCGTTAGGTCGATGGCGCCAGAACCCATCCATGCGTCACGTTCGCAGCTGAGCTCCATGTCGCAGAGATCGCCGGAGCCGGGGCTGGAGAAGTTGAAGCTGAAGGAGAGCGCGGTAGCCAGACCGAGCAAGTAGCAGAGGCAAACGATGATGTACGCGCAGACAGAGAGAAGATGGTGAGGGCTCATGATTGCAGCAGCCATTGTTGCTTCTTGGCGAGTAGGGAGACGTATGGCACCTAGTATATATAGAGAGGGATCGATTTGCCAGCTTTGGTTTTAGTGGAAGCTCCGGACGGCCAGCTTGAGCCACCACACGGAGGATCCAATGTGATGTGTCTCCTGGCATTGGATTTGGGATTCCTATGCTAGAATATTGAATTGTGTGGTTACTATGGGATGACATATATTGCGTCGGTTCTCACATGTGCACGTAGGTCAGCTTTAGGCGCCAGTGTTAAAGAGCGGATTAGGCTGGCCATAGTGAGGGTAACCTAACTACTATCATGCATTTGGAACTCGCAAACATGCTTATAAGGCAGACAATTAAAAAAAGAGAGGGTTATACTAACATAGATAGATACCGTATCATAACAAATATTATGTTACTATGTGTCATGC
Source organism: Triticum aestivum (assembly GCF_018294505.1). Taxonomy (NCBI): domain Eukaryota; kingdom Viridiplantae; phylum Streptophyta; class Magnoliopsida; order Poales; family Poaceae; genus Triticum; species Triticum aestivum. Next base: position 11,552,249 of record NC_057801.1, on the reverse strand, counting down.
ATGACAATAAATAAGATCACTTATGATACTAATTTCTGATACTAACTATTGATATAGTATCATACACTAGTATCACATGCATTATACTAATAGATGATACTCCCCATTATGATCAGCCTTAGTGCGTGCGGTTCAGGCCAGCTTCGATCCTTCCCGTTTGAGTGTGGCCGTTGCCTTCGACAATAACTAAATCGGCTGGATCGGGGCCAATGCAAGTGCCAACAGTATGCTACGGCAGACAAATAAATAAAAAGAAGAACACGATGCTAAGCTGGCCGGGTGCAAGATAACGGCTAAGCAATGACGGAGACACAGCGTGGCAAATAAGAGAGCTGCACTATATATAGATTTCTGGATGTGGTTATACTATATCACCGTTTAGTTTAGTTTTTCTTTTAATACAATACAATCGTTGATGCTCATATACACTTAACCGTATGAACGCAGGCACATACACCGCACCTCTATGAGCTCTCCGAGATCCGAGCCGACACAACGTAAACGTCTCCTTCCACTGAACACTCATTGTCGGAAGGCCTGAATAAATCCAAAAAAAAATGCGACCATCACTTCCGAGTCCACCAAAAGGAACCTAATGGTCTGAGCTACACCCAGTTTGCATTGTTAAGTTGAGTTGGTTAGTAGACAAGTTTGAATTAAGAGAAAATTGATGAAGCAAACCGAACTTGCACGTATCCAAATTAAGAACATGGATATCCATGTACTTGGTGCTAAATTATCATTTAGTGAGGGCGGATTGTAACCGCTGGTGATGTTTTAATAGTCCGAGAACCTCCAGCACTGATCTACCTACAAATTTGAAACTAGCGTCTTACATGCAGGCATTTGAGAAGTTTCCTCCGTGGGTGGGCTAAGCATCTCAGCGGGGTTTATAAGATAGAGATTTATAAGATTGAAAAGGAACAACTCCTTTCACTTATTCAGTCCCTAGATGAAGCAGAAACCACAGTCCTGCCAGCCTCGGAGCTTCATGCCAAGCTTGATGCGGAGATGAGACTGAAAGAGCTCCTTCGTGAGGAAGAGTTAAAGTGGGCACTCCGGGCCAAGGTCCGAAGAGTAGTCCATGGGGACACGAACACATAATTCTTCCACATGATCGCTAATGGTAAACATAGAAAGAAGAGGATCTTTTAGCTTGAGCAAGATGAGGGAACAATTCTTGGACAGGAAAATTTAAAGCTATAGATTACGGAGTATTACAAGCACCTGTTTGGGCCTCCAGAGGACAACTGTGTGTCACTGGATGAGTCTAGGATTAAGGATGTGCCTCAACTTACGGCTGTTAAGAATGATACTTTAGCTGCTCCTTTCTCTGAGAAAGAGGTGTTTGAGGCCATTTCCCAGATGAAGAATAATAAGGCTCCTGGCCCGGATGGTTTCTCGGCTGAGTTTTCTAAGAAGTGTTGGCACATTATTAAAGGAGATTTGTTGCCGTTGTTCAATGATTTATTCTCTGGCCAGCTTCACCTTTTTCAGCTGAATTTTGGAATGATAAGCCTTCTTCCCAAGAAGACAGAGGCAGTGGAATCGAGCAATTCCGGCCTATCTGTCTTCTTAATGTTAGTTTCAAAATTTTTACCAAGGTCGGGACAAATATGCTCACATAGATTGCACATACTGTGGTGCAGCCTACTCAAACTACTTTCATGCCGGATAGGAACATCCTCGAAGGAGTTGTGGTCCTTCATGAAACGCTTCACGAGATTCACACAAAAAAACTTGATGGAGTTGTTTTTAAGGTGGATTTCGAGAAAGCGTACGATAAAGTCAAATGGCCTTTCCTTCAACAGGCATTACGCATGAAGGGTTTTGATGAAGCTTGGCGAAGCCAAGTTGAATCTTTCACGCAAAAAGGCCGTGTTGGAATTAAAGTGAATGGCGATATAGGTCATTATTTCCAGACACACAAGGGCATGCGGCAAGGTGATCCAGTGTCTCCTATTCTGTTCAACATCGTAGTTGACATGTTGGCAATATTGATAGGTAGGGAAAAGGAGGCCGGGCAGGTGGATGGCTTGGTGCCTCGTCTAGTTGACGGTGGTGTTGAAAATATGCCCTAGAGGCAATAATAAAAGCATTATTATTATATTTCCTTGTTCATGATAATTGTCTTTTATTCATGCTATAATTGTATTATCCGGAAATCGTAATACACGTGTGAATAGATAGACCATAATATGTCCCTAGTAAGCCTCTAGTTGACTAGCTCGTTGGTCAACAGATAGTCATGGTTTCCTGACTATAGACATCAGATGTCATTGACAACGGGATCACGTCATTAGGAGAATGACGTGATGGACAAGACCCAATTCTAAGCATAGCACAAGATCGTGTAGTTTGTTTTGCTAGAGCTTTTCCAATGTCAAGTATCTCTTCCTTAGACCATGAGATCGTGTAACTCCCGGATACCGTAGGAGTGCTTTGGGTGTACCAAACGTCACAACGTAACTGGGTGACTATAAAGGTGCACTACAAGTATCTCCGAAAGTGTCTGTTGGGTTGACACGGATCGAGACTGGGATTTGTCACTCCGTGTTACGGAGAGGTATCACTGGGCCCACTCGGTAGTGCATCATCATAATGAGCTCAAAGTGGCCAAGTGTCTGGTCACGGGATCATGCATTACAGTACGAGTAAAGTGACTTGCCGGTAACGAGACTGAACAAGGTATTGGGATACCGACGATCGAGTCTCGGGCAAGTAACATACCGTCTGACAAAGGGAATAGTATACGGGGTTGCTTGAATCCTTGACATCGTGGTTCATCCGATGACAACATCGAGGAGCATGTGGGAGCCAACATGGGTATCCAGATCCCGCTGTTGGTTATTGACCTGAGAGCCGTCTCGGTCATGTCTGCATGTCTCCCGAACCCGTAGGGTCTACACACCTAAGGTTCGGTGACGCTAGGGTTATTAGGAAGACTTGTATGTGATTACCGAATGTTGTTCGGAGTTCCGGATGAGATCCTGGACGTCACGAGGAGTTCCGGAATAGTCCGGAGGTAAAGATTTATATATGGGAAGTTGTCAAACGGACACCGGAAAGTTTCGGGGGCGTACCGGTATTGTACTGGGGCCACCGGAAGGGTTCCGGAGGTCCACCGGGAGGGGCCACCCCTCCCGGGGGGCCACTTGGGCTGCATGGGGGAAGGAGCCAGCCCCTGGTGGGCTGGGTGCGCCCCCCACCTTGGGCCCATGCGCCTAGGGTTTGGAGGGGAAAACCCTAAAGGGGGCGCCCCCCTTGCTTGGGGGGCAAGCCACCCCTCCCCTTGGCCGCTGCCCCCCTCTAGATTCCCATCTAGAGGGGCCGGCCCCTCTTGCCCCTTCCCCCTATAAATAGAGGGGTGAGGGGAGGGCTGAACACCACAAGCCAAGGCGCAGCCCCTCCCCTCCCCAACACCTCTCCTCCTCCGTACGTGCTTGGCGAAGCCCTGTCGGAGAGCTGCTGCACCAACAACACCACACCGTCGTGCTACCGTTGGAGCAATCTTCCTCAACCTCTCCTTCCTCCTTGCTAGATCAAGACGGAGGAGACGTCGTCCGTCCCGTACGTGTGTTGAACGCGGAGGTGCTGTCCGTTCAGCACTTGGTCATCGGTGATCCGAATCATGGCGAGTACGACTCCCTCATCACCATCCCCTTGAACGCTTCCGCACTCGATCTACAAGTGGTATGTAGATGCAAACTCACTCCCTTGACTCATTGCTTAGATGAACTCATAGATGGATCTTGGTGAAACCGTAGGAAAAATTTTAATTTTCCGCAACGTTCCCCAACAGTGGCATCATGAGCTAGGTCTATGCGTAGTTCTCTATTACACGAGTAGAACACAATTTTGTTGTGGGCGTGGATCTTGTCAACTTGCTTGCCGCTACTAGTCTTATCTTGCTTCAGCGGTATTGTGGGATGAAGCGGCCCGAACCAACCTTACACGTACGCCATGTAAATTACTTGTATGACCTGCGTGTCATTGAAGAACGCCATGTAAATTACTTTACTTTATTGCTAAACGCGTTAGCCATAGAAGTAGAAGTAGTCATTGGCGTGACAACTTCATGGAGACACGATGATGGAGATCATGATGATGGAGATCATGGTGTCATGCCGGTGACAAGATGATCATGGAGCCCCGAAGATGGAGATCGATGGAGATATATGATATTGGCCATATCATGTCACTACTATATAATTGCATCTGATGTTTATTATGTTTATGCATCTTGTTTACTTAGAACGACGGTAGTAAATAAGATGATCCCTTACAACAATTTCAAGAAGTATTCTCCCCTAACTGTGAACCGTTGCTAAAGTTCGTCGCTTCTAAGCACCATGTGATGATCGGGTGTGATGGATTCTTACGTTCACATACAACGGGTGTAAGACAGATTTACACAGGCGAAACACTTAGGGTTAACTTGACGAGCCTAGCATGTACAGACATGGCCTCGGAACAAGGAGACCGAAAGGTCGAACACGAGTCGTATGGAAGATACGATCAACATGAGAATGTTCACCGACGATGACCAGTCCGTCTCACGTGATGATCGGACACGGCCTAGTCGACTCGGATCGTGTAACACTTAGATGACAAGAGGGATGTCTAATCTAAGTGGGAGTTCATTAAAATAATTTGATTAGATGAACTTTATTATCATGAACAATAGTCTAAAATCTTTGCAAAATGTCTTGTAGATCAAATGGCCAACACTCATGTCACCATGAACTTCAATGCGTTCCTAGAAAAACCAAGCTGAAAGATGATGGCAGCAACTATTCGGACTGGGTCCGGAACCTGAGGATCATCCTTATAGCTGCCAAGAAACAGTATGCCCTAGAAGCACCGCTAGGTGAAGCACCCATCCCAGAGAACCAAGACGTTATGAACGCTTGGCAGTCTCGTGCTGATGATTACTCCCTCGTTCAGTGCGACATGCTTTACAGCTTAGAACCGGGGCTCCAAAAGCGTTTTGAGCAACACGGAGCATATGAGATGTTCGAGGAGCTGAAACTAGTTTTCCAAGCTCATGCCCGGGTCGAGAGATATGAAGTCTCCGACAAGTTCCATAGTTGCAAGATGGAGGAAAACAGTTCTGTCAGTGAGCACATACTCAAAATGTCTGGGTTGCACAACCGCCTGTCCCAGCTGTACATAAACCTCCCGGACGAGGCGGTCATTGACATAATCCTTCAGTCGCTCCCACCAAGCTACAAGAGCTTTGTGATGAACTACAATATGCAGGGGATGGAGAAGACCATTCCCGAAGTATTCTCAATGCTGAAGTCAGCAGAGGTTGAAATCAAGAAAGAACATCAAGTGTTGATGGTCAATAAAACCACTAAGTTCAAGAAGGGCAAGGGCAAGAAGAACTTCAAGAAGGACGGCAAGGAGGTTGCCGCGCCCGGTAAGCAAGTTGCCGGAAAGAAGTCAAAGAATGGACCCAAGCCTGAGACAGAGTGCTTTTATTGCAAAGGGAAGGGCCACTGGAAGCGGAACTGCCTCAAATACTTAGCGGACAAGAAGGCCGGCAACACTAAAGGTATATTTGATATACATGTAATTTATGTGTACCTTACCAGTACTCGTAGTAACTCCTGGGTATTTGATACCGGTGCCGTTGCTCATATTTGTAACTCACAGCAGGAGCTGCGGAATAAACGAAGACTGGCGAAGGACGAGGTGACGATGCGCGTCGGGAATGGTTCCAAGGTCGATGTGATCGCCGTCGGCACGCTACCTCTACATTTACCTACGGGATTAGTTATAAACCTTAATAATTGTTATTTGGTGCCAAGTTTGAGCATGAACATTGTATCTGGATCTCGTTTGATACGAGATGGCTACTCATTTAAGTCCGAGAATAATGGTTGTTCTATTTATATGAGAGATATGTTTTATGGTCATGCTCCGATGGTCAATGGTTTATTCTTAATGAATCTCGAACGTAATGTTACACATATTCATAGCGTGAATACCAAAAGATGTAAAGTTGATAACGATAGTCCCACATACTTGTGGCACTACCGCCTTGGTCACATTGGTGTCAAGCGCATGAAGAAGCTCCATGCTGATGGACTTTTGGAGTCTCTGGATTATGAATCATTTGACACATGCGAACCATGCCTCATGGGAAAGATGACCAAGACTCCGTTCTCCGGAACAATGGAGCGAGCAACCAACTTGTTGGAAATCATACATACCGATGTATGCGGTCCAATGAGTGTTGAGGCTCGCGGAGGATATCGTTATGTTCTCACTCTCACAGATGACTTGAGTAGATATGGGTATGTCTACTTGATGAAACACAAGTCTGAGACCTTTGAAAAGTTCAAGGAATTTCAGAATGAAGTAGAGAATCAACGTGACCGAAAGATAAAATTCTTACGATCAGATCGTGGAGGAGAATATTTAAGTCACGAATTTGTTACACACTTAAGAAAATGTGAAATCGTTTCACAACTCACGCCGCCTGGAACACCTCAGCGTAACGGTGTGTCCGAACATCGTAATCGCACTCTATTGGATATGATGCGATCTATGATGTCTCTTACCGATTTACCGCTATCATTTTGGGGATACGCTCTAGAGACAGCTACATTCACTTTAAATAGGGCACCGTCTAAATCCGTTGAGACGACAAAGTATGAATTATGGTTTGAGAAGAAACCTAAGCTGTCGTTTCTAAAAGTTTGGGGATGCGATGCTTATGTCAAGAAACTTCAACCTGAAAAGCTCGAACCCAAGTCGGAAAAATGCGTCTTCATAGGATACCCTAAGGAAACCATTGGGTATACCTTCTACCTTAGATCCGAAGGCAAGATCTTTATTGCCAAGAACGGATCCTTTCTGGAAAAAGAGTTTCTCTCGAAAGGAGTAAGTGGGAGGAAAGTAGAACTCGATGAAGTACTACCTCTTGAACCGGAAAGTAGTGCAGCTCAGGAAAATGTTCCTGTGGTGCCTACACCGACTGGAGAGGAAATTAATGATGATGATCAAGGTACTTCGGATCAAGTTGCTACTGAACTTCGTAGGTCCACTAGGACACGTTCCGCACCAGAGTGGTACGGCAACCCTGTCCTGGAAATCATGTTGTTAGACAACGGTGAACCTTCGAACTATGAAGAAGCGATGGCGGGCCCGGATTCCAACAAATGGCTCGAAGCCATGCAATCCGAGATAGGATCCATGTATGAAAACAAAGTATGGACTTTGACAGACTTGCCCGATGATCGGCGAGCGATAGAAAACAAATGGATCTTTAAGAAGAAGACGGACGCGGATGGTAATGTCACCATCTATAAAGCTCGACTTGTCGCTAAGGGTTATCGGCAAGTTCAAGGGATTGACTACGATGAGACTTTCTCTCCCGTAGCGAAGCTTAAGTCCGTCCGAATCATGTTAACAATTGCCGCATACTATGATTATGAGATATGGCAGATGGACGTCAAAACAACGTTCCTTAACGGTTATCTTAAGGAAGAGCTGTATATGATGCAGCCGGAAGGTTTTGACGATCCTAAGAATGCTAACAAAGTATGCAAGCTCTAGCGATCCATTTATGGGCTGGTGCAAGCATCTCGGAGTTGGAACATTCGCTTTGATGAGATGATCAAAGCGTTTGGGTTTATGCAGACTTATGGAGAAGCCTGCGTTTACAAGAAAGTGAGTGGGAGCTCTGTAGCATTTCTCATATTATATGTAGATGACTTACTTTTGATGGGAAATGATATAGAACTCTTGGACAACATTAAGGCCTACTTGAATAAAAGTTTTTCAATGAAGAACCTTGGAGAAGCTGCTTATATATTAGGCATCAAGATCTATCGAGATAGATCGAGACGCCTCATAGGTCTTTCACAAAGCACATACCTTGATAAGATTTTGAAGAAGTTCAAAATGGATCAGTCCAAGAAAGGGTTCTTGCCTGTATTGCAAGGTGTGAGATTGAGCTCAGCTCAATGCCCGACCACGGCAAAAGATAAAGAAGAGATGAGCGTCATCCCCTATGCCTCAGCCATAGGATCTATTATGTATGCCATGCTGTGTACCAGACCTGATGTAAACCTTGCCGTAAGTTTGGTAGGAAGGTACCAAAGTAATCCCGGGAAGGAACACTGGAGCTCGTCGTAAAGGGTTACGTCGACGCTAGCTTCGACACAGATCTGGATGACTCTAAGTCACAAACCGGATACGTGTATATGTTGAATGGTGGAGCAGTAAGCTGGTGCAGCTGCAAGCAGAGCGTCGTGGCGGGATCTACATGTGAAGCGGAGTACATGGCAGCCTCGGAGGCAGCGCATGAAGCAATTTGGGTGAAGGAGTTCATCACCGACCTAGGAGTCATACCCAATGCGTCGGGACCGATCAAACTCTTCTGTGACAACACTGGAGCTATTGCACTTGCCAAGGAGCCCAGGTTTCACAAGAAGACCAGGCACATCAAGCGTCACTTCAACTCCATCCGTGAAAATGTTCAAGATGAAGACATAGAAATTTGTAAAGTGCATATGGATCTGAATGTCACAGATCCGTTGACTAAACCTCTTCCGCGGGCAAAACATGATCAACACCAGAACTCTATGGGTGTTCGATTCATCACAATGTAACTAGATTATTGACTCTAATGCAAGTGGGAGACTGTTGGAAATATGCCCTAGAGGCAATAATAAAAGCATTATTATTATATTTCCTTGTTCATGATAATTGTCTTTTATTCATGCTATAATTGTATTATCCGGAAATCGTAATACACGCGTGAATACATAGACCACAATATGTCCCTAGTAAGCCTCTAGTTGACTAGCTCGTTGGTCAACAGATAGTCATGGTTTCCTGACTATGGACATCAGATGTCATTGACAACGGGATCACGTCATTAGGAGAATGACGTGATGGACAAGACCCAATTCTAAGCATAGCACAAGATCGTGTAGTTCGTTTTGCTAGAGCTTTTCCAATGTCAAGTATCTCTTCCTTAGACCATGAGATCGTGTAACTCCCGGATACCGTAGGAGTGCTTTGGGTGTACCAAACGTCACAACGTAACTGGGTGACTATAAAGGTGCACTACAGGTATCTCCGAAAGTGTCTGTTGGGTTGACACGGATCGAGACTAGGATTTGTCACTCCGTGTTACGGAGAGGTATCACTGGGCCCACTCGGTAGTGCATCATCATAATGAGCTCAAAGTGGCCAAGTGTCTGGTCACGGGATCATGCATTACGGTACGAGTAAAGTGACTTGCCGGTAACGAGACTGAACGAGGTATTGGGATACCGACGATCGAGTCTCGGGCAAGTAACATACCGTCTGGCAACGTGAATAGTATACGAGGTTGCTTGAATCCTTGACATCGTGGTTCATCCGATGACAACATCGAGGAGCGTGTGGGAGCCAACATGGGTATCCAGATCCCGCTGTTGGTTATTGACCTGAGAGCCGTCTCGGTCATGTCTGCATGTCTCCCGGACCCGTAGGGTCTACACACTTAAGGTTCGGTGACGCTAGGGTTATTAGGAAGACTTGTATGTGATTACCGAATGTTGTTCGGAGTCTCGGATGAGATCCTCGACGTCACGAGGAGTTCCATAATAGTCCGGAGGTAAAGATTTATATATGGGAAGTTGTCAAACGGACACCGGAAAGTTTCGGGGGCGTACCGATATTGTACTGGGGCCACCGGAAGGGTTCCGGAGGTCCACCGGGAGGGGCCACACCTCCCGGGGGCCCACTTGGGCTGCATGGGGGAAGGAGCCAGCCCCTGGTGGGCTGGGCGCGCCCCCCACCTTGGGCCCATGCGCCTAGGGTTTGGGGGGGAAAACCCTAAAGGGGGCGCCCCCCTTGCTTGGGGGGCAAGCCACCCCTCCCCTTGGCCGCCGCCCCCCTCTAGATTCCCATCTAGAGGGGCCGGCCCCTCTTGCCCCTTCCCGCTATAAATAGAGGGGTGAGGGGAGGGCTGAACACCACAAGCCAAGGCGCAGCCCCTCCCCTCCCCAACACCTCTCCTCCTCCGTACGTGCTTGGCGAAGCCCTGTCGGAGAGCTGCTGCACCAACAACACCACACCGTCGTGCTACCGTTGGAGCAATCTTCCTCAACCTCTCCTTCCTCCTTGCTAGATCAAGACGGAGGAGACGTCGTCCGTCCCGTACGTGTGTTGAAGGCGGAGGTGCTGTCCGTTCAGCACTTGGTCATCGGTGATCCGAATCACGGCAAGTACGACTCCCTCATCACCATCCTCTTGAACGCTTCCGCACTCGATCTACAAGTGGTATGTAGATGCAAACTCACTCCCTTGACTCGTTGCTTAGATGAACTCATAGATGGATCTTGGTGAAACCGTAGGAAAAATTTTAATTTTTTGCAACGTTCCCCAACAGGTGGTGTGTCCATCCTGCAGTACGCTGATGATACAATCATCTTTATGGAGCACGACTTGGCAAAAGCGAGAAATATGAAGTTGGTGTTATGCTTATTTGAACAATTGACCGGTTTGAAGATTAACTTCCATAAAAGTGAGTTGTTCTGTTTTGGTAGAGCCAAAGAGGAACAAGAGGCATATAAGCAATTGTTTGGATGCGAATTGGGAGCACTACCTTTTACTTACCTAGATATTCCCATTCACCATCGTAAGCTGACAAACAGAGAATGGAAGTGTATCGAGGATTGGTTTGAGAAGAAACTGAGCTGCTGGAAGGGCAAACTCATGTCTTATGGAGGCCGATTGATTCTTATTAATTCGGTGCTCACGAGTATGCCTATGTTTCTTTTATCCTTCTTTGAAGTACCAGTTGGGGTTAGGAAAAGGCTGGACTTCTATCAGTCCCGTTTCTTCTGGCAGAGTGATGAACTTAAGAGAAAGTATCGACTAGCCAAATGGGATGTTATTTGCCAACCAAAAGACCAAGGGGGTCTGGGTATTGAGAATCTTGAAGTCAAGAATAGATCCCTTCTCAGTAAGTGGCTATATAAGTTATCTTGAAACTGAGGCAACTTGAGCGCAGATCCTTCGTAGCAAGTATCTGCACTCTAAGACGTTGTCGCAGGTGACAGTGAGACCGACTGACTCGCCGTTTTGGAAGGGGCTTATGAGAGTCAAAGCTACTTACTTTAATAGAACAAAGTTTATTGTCGGTAATGGCAACAACACTCGCTTCTGGGAGGATACTTGGCTGGGTGAAACGCCATTGGCGCTTCAGTATCCGTCTTTGTATCGTATTGTGCAGCGACGTGATGCTCTGATTGCCACGATTTTGCAGTCCACCCCCTTAATATTCAATTTAGGAGGGTGCTTATTGGCGATCGGTGGGAAGCATGGATTCATCTGGTCAGTAGACCGATGGAGGTTCAGCTTACTCATCAGCCCGATCAGTTGTGTTGGAAGCCTACTAGGACTGGTGAATTCACTATAAAGTCGATGTATATTGATGTCATCAACTCTAGTGTTGTTCCTAGTTCCAAACATGTTTGAAAGGTCAAGGTTCCTTTAAAGATCAAAGTGTTTATGTGGTTTCTACATAAACAAGTCATCTTAACAAAAGATAATTTGGTTAAATGCAACTGGACAGGATCTACTAGGTGTAGTTTCTGTGATCGGGATGAAACTATCAAGCATCTCTTCTTTGATTGCCCGTTGGCGAGAGTGTTGTGGCGCACGGTGCAAATTGCCTTTAACATTACTCCTCCGAATTCAGTCAGGTCGTTATTTGAAAGTGACTTGTTGGGATAGAGTCCGAAACAGCTAGATAAATTCGCGTAGGAGCATGTGCGTTGTTATGGCAATTTGGAACTGCAGAAATGATTTGGCTTTTAACAGAACAACAACTATTCATTTTTTGCAGGTGTTATTCCGGGCTACTGCGCTAATCTGTATGTGGTCCTTACTCACTCCGACGGAGGCCAGGGAGCGTTTGGTTACTAGATCTGTCCGGTGGGAGATGGTAGCGCGGGATATCTTCAACGGTTTGGATGACGGTCATGTAATAGGATATGCGATTAGTTTATCTATCTTTTTTTTCCAGCCGGTTGTGGCTTTTGGGCCTTGTTGCTTTTGGCTTTGTGGCTCTTTGTAAGCTAGCCTTTATATGTTTACAGACTGCAAGACCTTGTTAAACTACTTTATTTATTTATAAAGATGGCCGTATGCATCTTTCTGATGCAGAGGCCTGGGAGTCTCCCTTTTCGAAAAAAAATGCAAGTGATAGCATCATTGGACAAGAACATTGAGATCTATTCTATGAGAGATATGAAATATGTTTTGGAAATAATGTGTCATAGGTCAATCACAGGAAAAAAAACAGCCTTTCAAGTATTTTTTTCTAGAATAGACTTCCAAGTAAATATAAATTTAATAAAATATTTCAAACAAAACTACTCTTCCGAATGTCAAGCAATGGATGTTCTATACGTTAGCACTAAATTAAATTAGTACAACTCAAATGTTGCCCCCACATGCGCGTGCGCCACATTGCTAGTTAAAGGATAAAAATCTTGTGGTTGTACTACTAACAAATAATAATTTTTTCCCCATCCAAGTATATCAGAAAATGTATATTTTTATTTATAATGATTGCTCAAGTTATGATATCTGATCATTAGTTAGGTGCATACCATGCACAAATCTACAAATGCATAATAAACCACAATCCAAATACTAAATTCTGGTGAGACGTGCATACGCTTACTACTGAACAGAAGCGAATATAGAATTTAAGTGGAGGGCAGGCTGATGGGCCAAGAAGCAGCCAATTTGCTGGGCTGGGCCGTGATCATTAGTACTAAAGACAAAATCGATCTAGTTGGAAGGCAGGCTCAAGCCTGTCAAAGCCTAGTGAATTACAAATACACGACAGGGTCTTGAGAAACTATTCAGAAGTACATTTGTGCAATAAAGCCATAACAACTATGCTCCAACAAAAGATTTGGTCATCTGCCGCTGCTGGCCCAAGACACCTCGCTGCAAGCATTGGCCGACGATGTAGACACATTGTTGTAACCATGTGATCCAGGGGTAACGTCAGCTAGGCCGGCAGTGACAGGGCCGGCAGCATGACGTCCTTCAGACAGTCGTTCGCCCGGGTGAGTACGCGTGCACCAGAGCCGCACGACCAGTGCGCGGTGCATCTGCCACTTACAGCCACCGTCGCTGTCGAGCTGCTGTGTATCTCCCCGCTTTAACCTCTCATCAACCGCTTCAACGATGGCACCCTTCTCGTACAGGTCCCAGATCCACCTGAGCAGCGGGATGGCTTTGTCGGCCGTCTCTTCCATCCCCAAGTTTGGCCGCTGGCCGGACACGACCTCCAGCAGGACGACTCCAAAGCTATAGACATCTGCTTCGGTGCTCGACCAGCACGTGCGGATGAACTCCGGGTCTATGTACCCCACGATGCCCATGACGACCCGTGTCGTCCGAGCCTCAGCTCCATGCTCCACGAGCCTGGCCAGCCCGAGTCTACCAGCTTGGTGCCATGTCCTGAGTCGAGGAGTATGTTGCTCCGCTTGATGTCGCCATGAAGCACACACTGATCCCACTTTGTGTGGAGATAGCGTAGTGCAGATCCCAGGCCAAGGATGATTTTGTATCTGCATTTGTGTTCATTCAACAAGACCAAGTTAAGCAATTATCATACATATTTATCGATCGACGATCTACTAATGATTAGATCAATTTTAAATAATGGGAATGATAAAAAGGAGGGAGTTATTTCATGGTGGTTTTATTCATTTCAAGTTACATGAAGTCTTAGGTTTCCTCTAAGTCAAACTAAGTTTATAGAAAAATATGCCGACATGTACAACATCAAATATATATATATATATATATATATATATATATATATATATATATATATATATATATAGAACGGAAATGCATTTCATAAAGAGTAATAAAACAAATTTGATGTTGTACATGTTCAAACACTTTTATATAGACTTTGATTTAGAACAAACCTAAAATTTCAATTAATTTGTAGGAGAGGGAGTAGTCATGTACCTCTCTGACCAAGTGAGCAGACGACTAGTGCTGTAAATGTGTTGGTCGAGGCTGCCTTCCGGCACAAGCTCATAGACGAGCATGAGCCCTTTGCGGCTGTCGGACCATCCTAGCAAGTGCACAAGGTTCCGATGCCTCAGCCGGCTTATGATCTTCACCTCCGCCTCGAACTCTTTCCTCCCCTGCGCAGACGATTCCGCAGACAACATCTTGATGGCCACCGGGCTGTCTTGATCACTGAGGCTGCCGCCCCAGTAGACGTTGCCGAAGCCCCCTCGCCCGAGCTTCCCCTCCTCTGCCAAATCCTTGGGGAATATGCTCGAGGCTGCTTGTTTTGCCTCCCGAAAATCCAAATCAGTGATTCCCTCACGAATCCCCTTCCAGAAATCAAGCGCTCAGCAATCCTTGCCCTCCCCAAGAGCGCAACTCTCGCGTGATTTCTACCTTCCCAAGTTGCGTAATATTTTGCCTCCCTAATCCCTTGTATGAGTCGCCTGACATTTCGATGGAGCCCCGATGCATTGGTATGTCGGCTGGCTTACTTCAATCCCAGCGGCGAGGCAGCAACGGGACCGTCCCTGTCCGTCCAAGAAAAACTTTGCCAACTCGGCAAGGACGCACGCACCAGGAGAGGAGTGCCGTGCCCCTCGCGCGCCTGTGCGTCCTGCCCGGCAGTGACTTAGACCCCGGTGAGGTCCTCGCTCCCGGACGCCTCTTCATTTTCTCCTCCTTCCTCTCCGTGCGCTATCCCACTCGCTGCTGCCGCCTAATGCGACGCCCGAGCGTAACGCCGCCTCCCCCCGCCTCCCCACCATGGCTGCCGCCCCTCGCAAGCTTGCACCGCCGTGGTCCGTGGCTTCGACACCGGAGAACTCCTCGCTCAGGCCGACTCTCCATGTTTTCCTCCTTCATCTCCACGCATGCCTCCCGCCTCGCTGCCGCCGCCTGATGCGGGCGCCTGAGCACAGCGCTGCCTCCTTGCCATGGCCGCCCCGGCAAGTCAGAAACTTCGCCCATCCACCTAGATCGAGCAGGGGGAGGCCGGCGGACGGACGGATCGATGCGGGAGGCTTGGTGGTGGCCGGATCCGGGGCGCGGTGGAGCAGAGGATGCGGATCCGGGCAGTGGCAGCCGGATCCCGTCGGAGTCGTGGCCGGAGGCGGGCGGCGCGGCTGCCGGCGAAGCTCGGAGCGGCCATGGTGGCGCTGCAATGAAAGGGGGAGAGAGATGGTGAGAGGGAGGGAGGAAGGAGAGGGAGTAGGAGAAGGCAGGGGCGGCCACGTGACCTGGTCGCGGCGGCGGTGATCTCCGATGAGGCCGGCCGGCGTGGCGAGGCGGCGGAGGAAGGTGGGGTCGGGGCGAGCGCGTGGCGCGGAGCCGAGCTCCCTGGCTCGGGCGCACGCGTTTCTGCCCCAAAAAGAACTGCGGGTTGAATAGAAACAAATGCGGGGTCGTTTTTGTAAAAACGAAGCGTTTTGTTAGACATCCACTTAAAAGTAGGACTGCGGGTTGAATACTCAGAAACAGAAGGACTTTTATGCAAATATGCCAACGACGTACAACCAGATGCCATAGCCGCTTTATTAGTAGGTAAAGATTACTACCATTATTTTCAATCAATTTAATCACTACTACATTGGTAAATATGCATGGAGCATGGTAGTTAATCAACCAGATCTTATTGAATGACATACATACAGATACAAGATCATCCTTGGACTGGGATCTGCATTGCGCTATCTCCACACAGAGTGGGATCAGTGTGTGCTTCATGGCGACATCATGCCCAGCAACATACTCCTCGACTCATCACGCAACACGAGGCCTGCTCCGGTGCTCCCCCCTAACCTAATTTCGGAGGGGTATTTTTGTCCCCGCGAGTTTGTTTTTTCCTGCCCAGCCGTAGCCCAGATCCAAACCCTGTCTAGCCCTGCCAAGCCCTGTATAGCCCAGACCATATACGTACAGGACCTGGTCCGAAAAAAAAACATCACACGACCCCATGACCACGTAGGACCTGCCGGATCCAATCATTCACGCAGCTCCATCAATCTCGCGAGCATTCACGCAGCTCCATAATTCACGCGGTAGATCTCCAGCGTCGCGCGGCTATCTTGTCGGACAGCGGACGCGGCAACATCGTGAATCTCCAGCGCTCACAGGTACCGCATCCTGCATCCCCCTGCACCCCTCTAGTCTCGCTCGCGGCAACATCGAACGAACTGCCGCCGTCAGAGATAGTGGTTAGCCTAGCAGGGAGGGTAACCTACCTACCCGGCGGCGCATGCAATCGTGGATCTTGTTCTGGTAGTGCTGCTCCTCGTGATCTGGGTTTCTTCAGTGTAGGGTTCACGTAGCGTCGGTTGCCGTCGGCTGTGTCCACCAGGACTATCATTATTTGATGTGGCGGCTAACCTAGGTATCCGGCGGCAGAGGTAATCACAGATCTAGCTAGGTTTTGTAGTGCTGCTCCTCGCGATTGAAAGTGATCACGACGGGTGCCGTGGCCATCTTCCTGACTTGGTTTGGCAGATCTGAACGGCCTCGGTTGGGGTTGTTTACATAACATCCGTGATCGTGAGCTATGTGTTGATATTTCATCATTGATAATGTTTTCATCATTTGTTGTAGGAAATGGCGGACGAGGAGTTAACTGATATGATGGTAGACATGGAGTTTGGAGAACTGATGAAAGACTGGATAGAAGATTGGTCAGATGATGACAATTCAGATCTTGGAAATCAGTCAGAGAATGGGAACGAATGGGAAGATTTTAATGTGAGTGGCATTACCATGTTGTAATTTTTTGGTGCCATCCTACAACATTATATTTTGGTGTTGAAAATTTGTAGATGGATGAGCATGATGATGGTCAGGAAAACAATTCGGAGCTCTCAAATGAAGATTACATTAGTCAGGTACGTAAGTGAAAAAAATTATTGGCATGCAAATTGAATTCATTCTGGAATATTATATGATAAGTAATTATGTATTTGTGTTGTATTTTTCAGTTCATTTCCGAATGTCATGATGCATACGACTATTACGGTGAATCCGACGCGGAGACAAGCCTTAACGACGAATCATCAGATGCACCTGATTCTGGGGATTCGCAATCGTTGGTCACCATAAGTGAGGTATTTGTGTAATCAATGTTATATGAAAGTAATGTTAAACCATACAAAACAGTTTTCATGGCTATGTTTTGATTGTGTAGGTGACAGATGATGATGGGGTAATGAATGTCCAGGATACTGCCAGTGCAGATGATAAGAGAGATATGTTCATGCAGATAATGGACATGACTTTTATGACTCATGTAGGTCTCTTTCACATTACACCATAGAGCAGACCAAGAAGTTTCAGTCTCTTTCCTCTTGTTCTGAAGAATGCTACTATACAACTATTATATTGTTGATACAAAATTCAGTGTTCAGCAACTCGGACATCAGACTTCCCAACATTTAGGAAGGCTCTATGAGTGAGAAAATGTCGGCGTGAGGTATGGCTGTGGAGGCAACGAGACGTTTTCTTGAGGCCGAGACAACGTCAGGCGGAGCTTGCTGTTAATAATGATTCTTTCTCTGTAACTCTTAGCGATTGAATCTGGTAATTATGAATGGACATGATTGATTGTGTCAAAATTGAGCCGTGTTTTGTGTATCATGCAGACATGAGTCGTGCACATGGTCAGCTTTGACAAAACATGATCTATTATGTTCAAAATTTATTAGGTCATTATTTTATCTTTGACAAAACATGAAATTTAAGTAAAGAAAGAAAAAGAGAAGAACAAATATAACTAAAGGAGCCGACTTAACTTGGAAGGCTTCAGTCACCCGTTTGCAAAATGCATAGTAACGGATCCCTCAAGCGCTAAATAGGATATGTCGCCCAGGCGTGGGTGCAAGCACCAGAGCCCGACGACCAGTGCACAATGCATCTGCCGCTTACCCTATAAGCTTTCATCCACCGCTTCCAGGATGGTGCCATTCTCGTACATGTCCCAGATCCACATGAGCAGTGGGATGACTTCGCCAACCCGGTGTTCCAGCCCAATCCCTGGGCGCTGGCCGGACACGACCTATAGCAGAACGATGTCGAAGATGTAGACGTTCGCTTCGGGACTCCGTCGGCGTGAGCGAATAAACTCCGCGTGTATGTACCTTTCAGTGCCCTTGGCTATCTTCGTCGTCTGCGGCCCGAGGGCCCAGCTCCACGATCCACGAGCCTCGCCAACCCAAAATCCGCAAGATTGGTGCCGCCTGATGAGTCGAGGAGTATGTTGTTGGGTTTGATGTTATCATGCAGTACACATTAATCGCACTCCATGTGGAGATGGCGTTATGCAGATCCGAGTCCAAGGATAGTTTTGTATCTGTACACACCGTATATGTGTTAATTCTATCGGCCAGACCAGGTTAATTACCTCGTAATTAAGGATGTGTTTGGTTCCAGTCATGAGGTGGAATGGCATGGTCGGACCTGCTCTAGAGCCTCGTTCTTGCGTTTGGTTCATAGGTGGAACCGGAACCAAGTCATTCCCACCTAGCGAATATTCGCCGAATATCCCCTCCAAATCGGAGGAATCACGCGGAACCGATTGTCGCTCTTTCCTCTTGCCCTCTCGAAAGCCTATCGCGTCTCCCTCTCGTCTCTTCCTCCCTTGATGTGTGCTGCCGCTTGATAACCCACAAGTATAGGGGATCACAACAGTCTTCGAGTGTAGTATTTCACCCAAATTTATCGCTTCAACACAAGGAGAGTCAAAGAATATTTGTAAGTATAAGCGGTTGAGTTGTCAATTCAACCACACCCGGAGAGCTAAATATCTGCAGCAAAGTGATCAGTAGCATAATAGTATGATAGTGTGATAGCAGTGGTAACAGTAGCATAATAAACCGCAATGCAAATACTAAATTCTAGTAAGACGTGCATTGCACGTGCACGATTAGTAGTGAATCAGAAGTACATGACAATATTGAGAAACTATTTAGACGTACGTTTGTGCAATTAAGTTGTAACAACTAGTCTCCGGCAAAGTAGATTTGGTCATCTGCCACTGCTAGCCCAAGACACGTCGGTTCAAGCATTGGACGATGAGGTTGATGCGGTGTTATGAGCATGTGATCCAGTGGTAACGCTGGCCGGGGATGGCCATGACAGGGCCGGCAGCGTGACGTCCTCTGACTGCAAAACGTTCATGAGCTGCACAATGGACGGTCGCGCCTCTAGACGTGGGTGCGTGCACCAGAGCCCGATGACCAACGCATGATGCATCTGCCACTTACAGCTGTGGTCGAGCTGCTGGTTGTCCCCATGTAGCCTTTCATCCACCGCTTCAAGGATGCTACCCTTCTCGTACAGGCCCCGGATCCAATTGAGCAGTGGGATGTCATCATTAACCCTTTCTTTCTTCCCCATTCCTGGGTGCTTGCCGGACACTACCTCCAACAGAACGACGCCGAAGCTGTAGATGTCCGCTTTTGGGGTCGGATGGTGTGTGTGAATAAACTCTGGGTCTATGTACCATGGAGTGCCCTTGATGATCTTCGTCGTCTGTGGCCCGGCTCCATGATCCACAAGCCTTGCCAGCCCAAAATCTGCCAGCTTGGTGCTCCATGATGAGTCGAGGAGTATGTTTTCGGGTTTTATGTCACCATGCAACACACATTGGTCGTACTCTGTGTGGAGATAGCGTAGTGCAGATCCCAGGCCAAGGATGATCTTGTATCTGTATGTGTGTTCGTTTAACAAGGCCGTGTTAATAAAATTACCACCATGCATATTTACAGGTTGATTTGCTCAATCTACTAATGCTTAAATTAATTTATAATAATGCGGATGATCTAAAAGGAGGTAATCATTTCGTGATTCCAAGTTAACTGAAGTTCCAGATTCTTTTTCTAAGTCAAGCCAAGTTTAAAGAAAAATGTGATGAGGTCTAAAACATCAAACATACTATATAGTATAGAAATGCATTTTATAAAAAATCTAATAAAATCTAATTTGATGTTGTAGATGTTGGAATATTCATCTATAGACTTTGATCAGATTCAAAGAAGTTTGACTTAGAACGAATCTAAAATTTCAATTTGTTTACAACAACAGAGGGAGTTGTCACGTACCTTTCTGGCCAAGTGAGCACACGTTTCTTGCTGTAAATGTGTCGGTCGAGGCTGCCTTTCGGCATGAGCTCATAGACGAGCAGGAGCCTCTTGCCGCTGTCGGACCATCCTAGCAAGTGCACAAGGTTCCGGTGCCTGAGCCGGCTTATAATCTTCACCTCCGCCTCGAACTCTTTCCTCCCCTGCGCAGATGATTCCATGGAGAGCATCTTGATGGCCACCGGGCTCTCGTGGTCGCTAAGGCCGCTGCCCTGGTAGACGCAACCGAAGCCCCCTTGCCCAAGCTTCCCCTGCTCCGCGAAGTCATTTGTGGCTGCTGCGAGCTCACAGTAGCGGTACCGTCTAGGTCCTACCCCTTTCTCGAACTCAGCTTGCTTACGTTTGCGTCGCTGACGAACTATGATGGCGGCGGCACTGCAGAGCAACACAAGAAAAGCTGTTGTTGCTGATGGCACCAGCACATGCACAGGTGGTAGGCGTCGCCGTGGACTGTTATTGGTAGGCACCGAGGCATCATCTAGAGTGGAGCTAAACGACCAGGACGTCACACGGTGCAGCGCGGCGCAGAGACCAGTTGATGCCGCGAAGCCGACTGAGACTTGCTGGGGTAGCTCCCTCTTCATGTCCACCGACGTGCTTATGCTGTATGGCGGCTCGTCACCGTTGATCTGGAGAAGGGCGACCAGAAGACCGGTGCGGTTGTCGTAGCTGATTTGGGCGGTCATGATGGCGTCATTCGAGACTAGGCGCTTGGTCACGTTCGTGTAGGCCGTGGAGTTGAGGGAGTTGACGTCTATGCCCATGTGGTTGTCGCTGTGGTCCCAGGGGTTGAGGTAGGTGTCGAACTCCACCGCGACTAACCGCGCATCACCGGTGACGTTGAAGCGATTACTGAAATTGAAAAGAGCAAGGTTTTCGCCCCCGCTGTCGGGAAGGAGCCTCGACGGGTAGTGCGCCAGGAAGAAAGATATACCGTCAGCACTAGAGTCGCTGGTGAGGCTCGAGTTACATAGACCAACATTGTCTTCCGATCTGTTTTGGGGCTTGATCTGGAACGTGAAGTTGGAGGAGAAGCTGGCCGCCTCGCCGGTGGCGTCGTCCCAGAGCGGCACCGGGCGAGCGTACGATGCCCGGCCAACACTGAAGACGTTGGCTGCGATGTAGTTCCTCGTTAGGTCGATGGCGCCAGAACCCATCCATGCGTCACGTTCGCAGCTGAGCTCCATGTCGCAGAGATCGCCGGAGCCGGGGCTGGAGAAGTTGAAGCTGAAGGAGAGCGCGGTAGCCAGACCGAGCAAGTAGCAGAGGCAAACGATGATGTACGCGCAGACAGAGAGAAGATGGTGAGGGCTCATGATTGCAGCAGCCATTGTTGCTTCTTGGCGAGTAGGGAGACGTATGGCACCTAGTATATATAGAGAGGGATCGATTTGCCAGCTTTGGTTTTAGTGGAAGCTCCGGACGGCCAGCTTGAGCCACCACACGGAGGATCCAATGTGATGTGTCTCCTGGCATTGGATTTGGGATTCCTATGCTAGAATATTGAATTGTGTGGTTACTATGGGATGACATATATTGCGTCGGTTCTCACATGTGCACGTAGGTCAGCTTTAGGCGCCAGTGTTAAAGAGCGGATTAGGCTGGCCATAGTGAGGGTAACCTA
>NC_057801.1:11456063-11494335 GCF_018294505.1 Triticum aestivum | reverse complement strand
CCTCAGCTCCATGCTCCACGAGCCTGGCCAGCCCGAGTCTACCAGCTTGGTGCCATGTCCTGAGTCGAGGAGTATGTTGCTCCGCTTGATGTCGCCATGAAGCACACACTGATCCCACTTTGTGTGGAGATAGCGTAGTGCAGATCCCAGGCCAAGGATGATTTTGTATCTGCATTTGTGTTCATTCAACAAGACCAAGTTAAGCAATTATCATACATATTTATCGATCGACGATCTACTAATGATTAGATCAATTTTAAATAATGGGAATGATAAAAAGGAGGGAGTTATTTCATGGTGGTTTTATTCATTTCAAGTTACATGAAGTCTTAGGTTTCCTCTAAGTCAAACTAAGTTTATAGAAAAATATGCCGACATGTACAACATCAAATATATATATATATATATATATATATATATATATATATATATATATATATATATATAGAACGGAAATGCATTTCATAAAGAGTAATAAAACAAATTTGATGTTGTACATGTTCAAACACTTTTATATAGACTTTGATTTAGAACAAACCTAAAATTTCAATTAATTTGTAGGAGAGGGAGTAGTCATGTACCTCTCTGACCAAGTGAGCAGACGACTAGTGCTGTAAATGTGTTGGTCGAGGCTGCCTTCCGGCACAAGCTCATAGACGAGCATGAGCCCTTTGCGGCTGTCGGACCATCCTAGCAAGTGCACAAGGTTCCGATGCCTCAGCCGGCTTATGATCTTCACCTCCGCCTCGAACTCTTTCCTCCCCTGCGCAGACGATTCCGCAGACAACATCTTGATGGCCACCGGGCTGTCTTGATCACTGAGGCTGCCGCCCCAGTAGACGTTGCCGAAGCCCCCTCGCCCGAGCTTCCCCTCCTCTGCCAAATCCTTGGGGAATATGCTCGAGGCTGCTTGTTTTGCCTCCCGAAAATCCAAATCAGTGATTCCCTCACGAATCCCCTTCCAGAAATCAAGCGCTCAGCAATCCTTGCCCTCCCCAAGAGCGCAACTCTCGCGTGATTTCTACCTTCCCAAGTTGCGTAATATTTTGCCTCCCTAATCCCTTGTATGAGTCGCCTGACATTTCGATGGAGCCCCGATGCATTGGTATGTCGGCCGGCTTACTTCAATCCCAGCGGCGAGGCAGCAACGGGACCGTCCCTGTCCGTCCAAGAAAAACTTTGCCAACTCGGCAAGGACGCACGCACCAGGAGAGGAGTGCCGTGCCCCTCGCGCGCCTGTGCATCCTGCCCGGCAGTGACTTAGACCCCGGTGAGGTCCTCGCTCCCGGACGCCTCTTCATTTTCTCCTCCTTCCTCTCCGTGCGCTATCCCACTCGCTGATGCCGCCTAATGCGACACCCGAGCGTAACGCCGCCTCCCCACGCCTCCCCACCATGGCTGCCGCCCCTCGCAAGCTTGCACCGCCGTGGTCCGTGGCTTCGACGCCGGAGAACTCCTCGCTCTGGCCGACTCTCCATGTTTTCCTCCTTCATCTCCACGCATGCCTCCCGCCTCGCTGCCGCCGCCTGATGCGGGCGCCTGAGCACAGCGCTGCCTCCTTGCCATGGCCGCCCCGGCAAGTCAGAAACTTCGCCCGTCCACCTAGATCGAGCAGGGGGAGGCCGGCGGACGGACGGATCGATGCGGGAGGCTTGGTGGTGGCCGGATCCGGGGCGCGGTGGAGCAGAGGATGCGGATCCGGGCAGTGGCAGCCGGATCCCGTCGGAGTCGTGGCCGGAGGCGGGCGGCGCGGCTGCCGGCGAAGCTCGGGGCGGCCATGGTGGCGCTGCAATGAAAGGGGGAGAGAGATGGTGAGAGGGAGGGAGGAAGGAGAGGGAGTAGGAGAAGGCAGGGGCGGCCACGTGACCTGGTCGCGGCGGCGGTGATCTCCGATGAGGCCGGCCGGCGTGGCGAGGCGGCGGAGGAAGGTGGGGTCGAGGCGAGCGCGTGGCGCGGAGCCGAGCTCCCTGGCTCGGGCGCACGCGTTTCTGCCCCAAAAAGAACTGCGGGTTGAATAGAAACAAATGCGGGGTCGTTTTTGTAAAAACGAAGCGTTTTGTTAGACATCCACTTAAAAGTAGGACTGCGCGTTGAATACTCAGAAACAGAAGGACTTTTATGCAAATATGCCAACGACGTACAACCAGATGCCATAGCCGCTTTATTAGTAGGTAAAGATTACTACCATTATTTTCAATCAATTTAATCACTACTACATTGGTAAATATGCATGGAGCATGGTAGTTAATCAACCAGATCTTATTGAATGACACACATACAGATACAAGATCATCCTTGGACTGGGATCTGCACTGCGCTATCTCCACACAGAGTGGGATCAGTGTGTGCTTCATGGCGACATCATGCCCAGCAACATACTCCTCGACTCATCACGCAACACGAGGCCTGCTCCGGTGCTCCCCCCTAACCTAATTTCGGAGGGGTATTTTTGTCCCCGCGAGTTTGTTTTTTCCTGCCCAGCCGTAGCCCAGATCCAAACCCTGTCTAGCCCTGCCAAGCCCTGTATAGCCCGGACCGTATACGTACAGGACCTGGTCTGGAAAAAAAACATCACACGACCCCATGACCACGTAGGACCTGCCGGATCCAATCATTCACGCAGCTCCATCAATCTCGCGAGCATTCACGCAGCTCCATAATTCACGCGGTAGATCTCCAGCGTCGCGCGGCTATCTTGTCGGACAGCGGGCGCGGCAACATCGTGAATCTCCAGCGCTCACAGGTACCGCATCCTGCATCCCCCTGCACCCCTCTAGTCTCGCTCGCGGCAACATCGAACGAACTGCCGCCGTCAGAGATAGTGGTTAGCCTAGCAGGGAGGGTAACCTACCTACCCGGCGGCGCATGCAATCGTGGATCTTGTTCTGGTAGTGCTGCTCCTCGTGATCTGGGTTTCTTCAGTGTAGGGTTCACGTAACGTCGGTTGCCGTCGGCTGTGTCCACCAGGACTATCATTATTTGTTGTGGCGGCTAACCTAGGTATCCGGCGGCAGAGGTAATCACAGATCTAGCTAGGTTTTGTAGTGCTGCTCCTCGCGATTGAAAGTGATCACGACGGGTGCCGTGGCCATCTTCCTGACTTGGTTTGGCAGATCTGAACGGCCTCGGTTGGGGTTGTTTACATAACATCCGTGATCGTGAGCTATGTGTTGATATTTCATCATTGATAATGTTTTCATCATTTGTTGTAGGAAATGGCGGACGAGGAGTTAACTGATATGATGGTAGACATGGAGTTTGGAGAACTGATGAAAGACTGGATAGAAGATTGGTCAGATGATGACAATTCAGATCTTGGAAATCAGTCAGAGAATGGGAACGAATGGGAAGATTTTAATGTGAGTGGCATTACCATGTTGTAATTTTTTGGTGCCATCCTACAACATTATATTTTGGTGTTGAAAATTTGTAGATGGATGAGCATGATGATGGTCAGGAAAACAATTCGGCGCTCTCAAATGAAGATTACATTAGTCAGGTACGTAAGTGAAAAAAATTATTGGCATGCAAATTGAATTCATTCTGGAATATTATATGATAAGTAATTATGTATTTGTGTTGTATTTTTCAGTTCATTTCCGAATGTCATGATGCATACGACTATTACGGTGAATCCGACGCGGAGACAAGCCTTAACGACGAATCATCAGATGCACCTGATTCTGGGGATTCGCAGTCGTTGGTCACCATAAGTAAGGTATTTGTGTAATCAATGTTATATGAAAGTAATGTTAAACCATACAAAACAGTTTTCATGGCTATGTTTTGATTGTGTAGGTGACAGATGATGATGGGGTAATGAATGTCCAAGATACTGCCAGTGCAGATGATAAGAGAGATATGTTCATGCAGATAATGGACATGACTTTTATGGCTCATGTAGGTCTCTTTCACATTACACCATAGAGCAGACCAAGAAGTTTCAGTCTCTTTCCTCTTGTTCTGAAGAATGCTACTATACAACTATTATATTGTTGATACAAAATTCAGTGTTCAGCAACTCGGACATCAGACTTCCCAACATTTCAAACCAGGAAGGCTCTATGAGTGAGAAAATGTCGGCGTGAGGTATGGCTGTGGAAGCAACGAGACGTTTTCTTGAGGCCGAGACAACGTCAGGCGGAGCTTGCTGTTAACAATGATTCTTTCTCTGTAACTCTTAGCGATTGAATCTGGTAATTATGAATGGACATGATTGATTGTGTCAAAATTGAGCCGTGTTTTGTGTATCATGCAGACATGAGTCGTGCACATGGTCAGCTTTGACAAAACATGATCTATTATGTTCAAAATTTATTAGGTCATTATTTTATCTTTGACAAAACATGAAATTTAAGTAAAGAAAGAAAAAGAGAAGAACAAATATAACTAAAGGAGCCGACTTAGCTTGGAAGGCTTCAGTCACCCGTTTGCAAAATGCATAGTAACGGATCCCTCAAGCGCTAAATAGGATATGTCGCCCAGGCGTGGGTGCAAGCACCAGAGCCCGACGAGACGACCAGTGCACAGTGCATCTGCCGCTTACCCTATAAGCTTTCATCCACCGCTTCCAGGATGGTGCCATTCTCGTACATGTCCCAGATCCACATGAGCAGTGGGATGACTTCGCCAACCTGGTGTTCCAGCCCAATCCCTGGGCGCTGGCCCGACACGACGTACAACAGAACGATGTCGAAGATGTAGACGTTCGCTTCGGGACTCCGTCGGCGTGAGCGAATAAACTCCGCGTGTATGTACCTTTCAGTGCCCTTGGCTATCTTCGTCGTCTGCGGCCCGACGGCCCAGCTCCACGATCCACGAGCCTCGCCAACCCAAAATCCGCAAGCTTGGTGCCGCCTGATGAGTCGAGGAGTATGTTGTTGGGTTTGATGTTATCATGCAGTACACATGAATCGCACTCCGTGTGGAGATGGCGTTATGCAGATCCGAGTCCAAGGATAGTTTTGTATCTATATGCACCGTATATGTGTTAATTCTATCGGCTAGACCAGGTTAATTACCTCGTAATTAAGGATGTGTTTGGTTCCAGTCATGAGGTGGAATGGCATGGTCGGACCTGCTCTAGAGCCTCGTTCTTGCGTTTGGTTCATAGGTGGAACCGGAACCAAGTCATTCCCACCTAGCGAATATTCGCCGAATATCCGAAACAGGCTAAGACCTCCAAATCGGAGGAATCACGCGGAACCGGTTGTCGCTCTTTCCTCTTGCCCTCTCGAAAGCCTATCGCATCTCCCTCTCGTCTCTCCCTCCCTTGATGTGTGCTGCCGCTTGATAACCCACAAGTATAGGGGATCACAACAGTCTTCGAGTGTAGTATTTCACCCAAATTTATCGCTTCAACACAAGGAGAGTCAAAGAATATTTGTAAGTATAAGTGGTTGAGTTGTCAATTCAACCACACCCGGAGAGCTAAATATCTGCAGCAAAGTGATCAGTAGCATAATAGTATAATAGTGTGATAGCAGTGGTAACAGTAGCATAATAAACCACAATGCAAATACTAAATTCTAGTAAGACGTGCATTGCACGTGCACGATTAGTAGTGAATCAGAAGTACATGACAATATTGAGAAACTATTCAGACGTACGTTTGTGCAATTAAGTTGTAACAACTAGTCTCCGGCAAAGTAGATTTGGTCATCTGCCACTGCTAGCCCAAGACACGTCGCTTCAAGCATTGGACGATGAGGTTGATGCGGTGTTATGAGCATGTGATCCAGTGGTAACGCTGGCCGGGGATGGCCATGACAGGGCCGGCAGCGTGACGTCCTCTGACTGCAAAACGTTCATGAGCTGCACAATGGACGGTCGCGCCTCTAGACGTGGGTGCGTGCACCAGAGCCCGATGACCAACGCATGATGCATCTGCCACTTACAGCTGTGGTCGAGCTGCTGGTTGTCCCCATGTAGCCTTTCATCCACCGCTTCAAGGATGCTACCCTTCTCGTACAGGCCCCGGATCCAATTGAGCAGTGGGATGTCATCATTAACCCTTTCTTTCTTCCCCATTCCTGGGTGCTTGCCGGACACTACCTCCAACAGAACGACGCCGAAGCTGTAGATGTCCGCTTTTGGGGTCGGATGGTGTGTGTGAATAAACTCTGGGTCTATGTACCATGGAGTGCCCTTGATGATCTTCGTCGTCTGTGGCCCGGCTCCATGATCCACAAGCCTTGCCAGCCCAAAATCTGCCAGCTTGGTGCTCCATGATGAGTCGAGGAGTATGTTTTCGGGTTTTATGTCACCATGCAACACACATTGGTCGTACTCTGTGTGGAGATAGCGTAGTGCAGATCCCAGGCCAAGGATGATCTTGTATCTGTATGTGTGTTCGTTTAACAAGGCCGTGTTAATAAAATTACCACCATGCATATTTACATGTTGATTTGCTCAATCTACTAATGCTTAAATTAATTTATAATAATGCGGATGATCTAAAAGGAGGTAATCATTTCGTGATTCCAAGTTAACTGAAGTTCCAGATTCTTTTTCTAAGTCAAGCCAAGTTTAAAGAAAAATGTGATGAGGTCTAAAACATCAAACATACTATATAGTATAGAAATGCATTTTATAAAAAATCTAGAGTGGAGCTAAACGACCAGGACGTCACACGGTGCAGCGCGGCGCAGAGACCAGTTGATGCCGCGAAGCCGACTGAGACTTGCTGGGGTAGCTCCCTCTTCATGTCCACCGACGTGCTTATGCTGTATGGCGGCTCGTCACCGTTGATCTGGAGAAGGGCGACCAGAAGACCGGTGCGGTTGTCGTAGCTGATTTGGGCGGTCATGATGGCGTCATTCGAGACTAGGCGCTTGGTCACGTTCGTGTAGGCCGTGGAGTTGAGGGAGTTGACGTCTATGCCCATGTGGTTGTCGCTGTGGTCCCAGGGGTTGAGGTAGGTGTCGAACTCCACCGCGACTAACCGCGCATCACCGGTGACGTTGAAGCGATTGCTGAAATTGAAAAGAGCAAGGTTTTCGCCCCCGCTGTTGGGAAGGAGCCTCGACGGGTAGTGCACCAGGAAGAAAGATATACCGTCAGCACTAGAGTCGCTGGTGAGGCTCGAGTTACATAGACCAACATTGTCTTCCGATCTGTTTTGGGGCTTGATCTGGAACGTGAAGTTGGAGGAGAAGCTGGCCGCCTCGCCAGTGGCGTCGTCCCAGAGCGGCACCGGGCGAGCGTACGATGCCCGGCCAACACTGAAGACATTGGCTGCGATGTAGTTCCTCGTTAGGTCGATGGCGCCAGAACCCATCCATGCGTCACGTTCGCAGCTGAGCTCCATGTCGCAGAGGTCGCCGGAGCCGGGGCTGGAGAAGTTGAAGTTGAAGGAGAGCGCGGTAGCCAGACCGAGCAAGTAGCAGAGGCAAACGATGATGTACGCGGAGACAGAGAGAAGATGGTGAGGGCTCATGATTGCAGCAGCCATTGTTGCTTCTTGGCGAGTAGGGAGACGTATGGCAAGGGGTGCGAGTGCACTCGATCGGTATCTACATAGACGGATTTGGTACCTACTATATATGTAGAGGGATCGATTTAACAGCTTTGGTTTTAGTGGAAGCTCCGGACGGCCAGCTTGAGCCACCACACGGAGGATCCAATGTGATACGTCTCCTGGCATTGGATTTGGGATTCCTATGCTAGAATATTGAATTGTGTGGTTACTATGGGATGACATATATTGCGTCGGTTCTCACATGTGCACGTAGGTCAGCTTTTGGCGCAAGTGTTAAGAACGGATTAGGCTGGCCATAGTGGGGTAAAATACGAACGCCCACACGTGTGGCAGTTTTACAACTCGTCCACGCGCGTGGATCACCGTTCAATCGAGTTTGCACGAATCTTGACACATTGAGACAGAATTTATGTGCCACATAGGACGGGGCTGGTGTGTGGACGTCGGAGAGTTCGCCCACACGCCCCGCAGCACGCGGTTTGCCAGCTGCGCTGTTTGGGCGAACTAATTTCTGCCCTCACAACCACCACCTAATCCACGCGCGTGTGGGTGGGCTGCTTTTCGCCCACACGACACTCGTACATTGTTGGATGACAACTGCAGTTACGCGTACGTGGCAACTAAGTAAATACACATGGCAACTATGATTTGTTGCTAGACGACAATTGTAGTTGCGCGTATGTGGCAACCAGATAAACACACATGGTAACTGTAATTAACCATACATGGCAACTATGGTTGGACCCCACGTGGCAACTGGGTAAACACAGATGGCAACTATTGTTTGACCATATGTGGCAAGTAGTTAATCACACACGACACGTGTGGGCAATTCTAATGTTTACCTATACACAGCCCGTGTGGGCTGCCTCCTGCTCATGACACACACGGTGTGTGTGCGGATGTCTAGTATGCCACATGTGTAGGCGTTATCATGCACTTGGAACTCGCAAACATGCTTATAAGACAGACAATTAAATAAGAGAGAGAGGGTTATAGTAACATAAGTAGATACCGTATCATAATAAATATTATGCTACTATATGTCATGCATGGCAATAAATTAGATCACCTACGATACTAATTTATGATACTATGCATTGTGGATATAATATCACACATTAGTATCATATGCATGATATTAGTATATCATACTTTCATTATGACCCGCCTTAATGCATGCGATTCAGGCCAGGTTCGATCCTTCCCGTTTGAGCGTGGCTGTTGCCTTCGGCAACAACTAAATCGACTGCAGCGGGGTGAATGCCAAGTGCCGACAATATGAACCGGCGGTCTCCGTCGGGCAGCAGCGACGACGACAAGGAGGCGGTCGCCGCTGTGGGGCTGGAGGACGACGAGGCCGTGTGGAGGAAGGCCATCATCATGGGCGACAAGTGCCGGCTGCTCCAGTTCTCCAGACACATCGCCTTCGACTCCGACGGCAATCAGCTGCCGCCCCCGCCGGCGGCCAAGAAAGCCGGCCCCGACGATCACGCACAAAATTAATTAACACCTCGAATTCTCCATCATCACCGGTGGATTCATGTTGGCGTCAACTAATCATTAATCAAGTCAAGTCGCGGTTTCTTCTCTTGTCGATTTTGGTGTGCTGTGTGTACGCGCGCGATGGCAAAGGTCCGGTGTGCACGTAGGTGACATACTACTTGTACGTAAAGTGTGTGCATCAGCGTGTACTACTTACTGTGCTACTCATGTCACGTCTCCATCTTTTTGGAACAAAATTTAGAGCTAATTACGTTGGTACAATTCTAAGATTCCGTTCTCTTAAACATTCTGGTTTCTAAAGTTACAAACACACAATATTGCACAACGGAAACAAGCTTTCGTTGGTAAGTACAATTCTAGGATCCGTTCTCTTAAACATTCAGTTCAGAACATCACTTGTGGGTGAACAACGGGATATATAGCTACATCTCGTGAGCGTAGGTGGATGGAGATCAACCTATCAGCTACACTACACCGGAGATTGCCGGTGTCAGGGGTATTCTCATCAAAGTCAATGTATATAGACTTGATAAGCACTAGTCCAATACCAAAGTCGTGTCCATTTTTCTTGAAAAGCCTTAAGGCCATTGTTGGAAAATATGTTTTCTCTTTCCCTTTCAAGAAGACCTAAGGCTTCACAGGACCTTACAAATACACGCTTCCTTAGGCCTTACCCTTGCCCTTGCCGTCGTCGCTGCCGCTGGTGAGGTCGCTGAAGGCGCGCGGTGGCCCAGCCCACGCGAACACGCTCTGCCATGCTGCGAAGGCAGCCTCCTCCGGTGTCCGCTGCCATGGCGGGCACACTGCTCCTCCTTGCATGCCCAGACCATCTCTCGCTCGTTGTCGGCCTGCTCCTCGGCCAGCCCGTGAACCTTTCCAGCTCTCCAAGTGGGGAAGTCAAATATTTTGTATGTTTGACCATATTTATACAACAATACACCGAAATTTATGCCATCAAATTTGTAGTATTAGATTCAGGATAAAATATACTTTCATCATATATCTATTTGGTTTCACAAATATTGATATGTTATTGCACAAAGTCGGTCAAACTTTGTGATAGTTTCACCCTCCAACAAAGTTAGAAGTACACTCTTCAAAGGACGGAGGACGTACATTTGTTCAATTAAGTCGTAACAACTAGTCTCCGGCAAAGTAGATTTGGTCATCTGCCACTTCTAGCCCAAGACAAGTCGCTTCAAACATTGGCCCATGAGGTTGATGCGGTGTTATACCCATGTGATCCAGTGGTAACGTTGGCAGGGGATGGCCACGACAGGGCTGGCAGCGTGACGTCCTTTGACTGCAAGAAGTACATGAGCTGCACAATGGACGGTCGCGCCTCTAGGCGTGGGTGCGTGCACCAGAGCCCGACGACCAGCGCATGATGCATCTGCCACTTACAATTGTGGTCGAGCAGCTGGTTGTCCCCATGTAGCCTTTTATCCACCGCTTTAATGATGGTGCCCCTCTCGTACAGGTCCCAGATCCACATGAGCAGCGGGATGTCCTCGTTGACCCGGAGTTTCATCCCCATTCCTGGGTGCTGGCCAGACACGACCTCCAACAGAACGACACCGAAGCTGTAGATGTCCGCTTCGGGGATGGGATGGTGTGAGCGAATAAACTCCAGGTCCATGTACCATAGGGTGCCCTTGATGTTCTCCGTCGTTTGTGGCCCGGCTCCATGATCCACGAGCCTCGCTAGCCCGAAATCTGCTAGCTTGGTGCTCCAAGATGAGTCGAGGAGTATGTTTTCGGGTTTTATGTCACCATGCAACACACATTGGTCACACTCTGTGTGGAGATAGCGTAGTGCAGATCCCAGTCCAAGGATGATCTTGTATCTGTATGTGTGTTCGGTCAACAAGGCCGGGTTAATAAATTACTATCATACATATTTATGCATTGATTTGCTCAATCTTATAGTGCTTAAATTAATTTATAATAATGGAAATGATCAAAAAGGGGGTAATAATCATTTGGTGATTCCAAGTTAACTGAAGTTCCTGTTTTTTTTCCGAATTCAAACCAAGTTTATAGAAAAATGTGATGAGGTCTAAAACGTCAAACATATATAGTATAGAAATGCAATATAAAGTATCTACTAAAAACTAATATGATGTCGTAGATGTTGGAATATTTTTCTATAGACTTTGATCAGATTCAAAGAAGTTCGATTTAGAACAAACTTAAATTTTTAATTAATTTATAAGGCATAGTCACGTACCTTTCTGGCCAAGTGAGGAGACGGTTCTTGCTGTAAATGTGTCGGTAGAGGCTGCCTTTGGGCACGAGCTCATAGACGAGCAGGCTCCCATTGCGGCTGTCGGACCAGCCTAGCAAGTGCACAAGGTTCCGGTGCCTCACCCGACTTATAATCTTCACCTCCGCCTCGAACTCTTTCCTCCCCTGCGCCGACGATTCCATGGAGAGCATCTTGATGGCCACCGGGCTGTCGTGGTCGCTAAGGCCGCTGCCCTGGTAGACGCAACCGAAGGCCCCTTGCCCAAGCTTCCCCTGCTCCGCGAAGTCATTTGTGGCTGCCGCGAGCTCACAGTAGCGGTACCGTCTAGGTCCTACCCCTCTCTCGAACTCAGCTTTCTCGCGTCCTTCATCATTGGAATCAGCTAGCCTCTTCCATTTCCGTCGCCGGAGAACTATAGTGGCGGTGACAACGCAGACCAACACTAGAAAAGCAACGGCCAATAAAGGCAGCAGCACAACCACTAGTCGACGTTGCCGCATAATGGTATTGGTAGGCACCCTTGCATCATCTAGAGTGGAGCTAAACGACCAAGACATCACCTGGTGCAGCTCGGCGCAGAGACCAGTTGATGCCGCGAAGCCGACTGAGACTTGCTGGGGTAGCTCCCTCTT
Organism: Triticum aestivum; assembly: GCF_018294505.1. Classification (NCBI taxonomy): domain Eukaryota; kingdom Viridiplantae; phylum Streptophyta; class Magnoliopsida; order Poales; family Poaceae; genus Triticum; species Triticum aestivum. The sequence goes on along the minus strand of NC_057801.1, from coordinate 11,482,469 downwards.
CATGTCCACCGACGTGCTTACGCTGTACCATGGTCCGTCGCCGTCAATCTGGAGAAGGGCGACCAGAACGCCAGTGCGTTTGTCGTAGCTGATCTGGGTGGTCATGATGGCGTTGTATGAGACCAGTCGCTTGGTCACGTTGGTGTAGGCCCTGGAGTCGAGGGAGTTGACGTCTATGCCCATGTGGTTGTCGCTGTGGTCCCATGGGTTGAGGTAGGTGTCGAACTCCACCGCGACTAACCGCGCATCACCGGTGGCGTTGAAGTTATTGCTGAAATTGAAAAGAGCGAGATTTTCGCCCCCGCTGTTGGGAAGGAGCCTCGACGGGTAGTGCGCCAGGAAGAAAGATATACCGTCAGCACTAGCGTCGCTAGTGAGGCTCGAGTTACAAAGACCAAAATTGTCTTGTGATCTGTTTTGGGGCTTGATCTGGAACGTGAAGTTGGAGGAGAAGCTGGCCACCTCGCCGCTGACGTCGTCCCAGAGCGGCACCGGGCGAGCGTACGATGCCCGGCCAACGCTAAAGACGTTGGCTGCCATGTCATTCCTTGTTAGCTCGATGGCGCCAGGGCCCATGCATGCGTCACGTTCGCAGCTGAGCTCCGTGTCACAGAGGTCGCCGGAGCCGGGGCTGGAGAAGTTGAAGCTGAAGGAGAGCGCGGTAGCTAGAGCCACCGAGTAGCAGAGGCAAGTGATGATGTACACGGAGACAGACAGAAGATGGTGAGGGCTCATGATTGCAGTAGCCATTGTTGCTGCTTGGCGAGTAGGGAGACGTACGTATGGCAAGGGGCGCGAGTGCACTCGATACCTACGTAGACGGATTTGGTACCTACTATATAGAGGGATCGATTTGCCAGCTTTCGCTTTTTAGTGGAAGCTCTGTACAGCCAGCTTGGGCCACCACACGGAGGATCACTGTGATATGTCTCCTGGCTTTGGATTTAGAATTTCTATGCTAGTCTGTTGAATTCATTCTGTGGAAATTATGGGATGGATATTTATTTATTTATTTATTTTGTTGTTATGTTCATTTGATCCTCGTAAATATATACAACATGGAAAGGAGATTAGAGTACAAGGCAAGTCATTGATGGTTTAAACGAAATCTATCTCCATCTATCCTAATATTTAACTAGCACACTTGACGAGGCAGCGGCGACGGTGCGTCGATGGTGATGGTCATGAAAATCACGTTGACGTAGACCTTGCGATGATGTGTCGGAGAAGACGCGGCAGGCGCGAAGTAGTACGTCGCTTGAAGGTGTCCTTCGTTCATGAAGTTTGTTGATGCCTTGCTGCCGGACAAGTTTTCTTTAACGCAACATAGACGCGGACGCTCATACATACACACATATATTCATCTTTATGAACGCAGGCATATGAGTACCTTGAAGTGACTGAGCCGGCATATAGTCGACAGGAATGTCTTCTCACACTAAAACTACATCGTTGAAAGGCCTGAAATAAATTCAAAAAATGCAACCGCCAATGTAAGTTTAAGACTTGAACCCTGATGAGTTAATTTCACCGTAATAAACAACCGTCTGAGCTACACAGTGTTCGCTGTTGTCGGAGAAGTTGATGGAGTCGTGTACAGCTTAGATTGATCGATGCAGATCATAGATGCGTATGCGTAAACTCACCTTGAATTTTCTTTTCTTTCTAAGAGCATTTACAACCGGATGTGTAAAATATGGCCCCTCAAATATCTACGGACGTGCCCGGGCGCGTCCGCCGGCAGTGACCGAGTATGCCTCAAATTTCAACGGTTGCATTTGGACATCTTACACTAGATTCTTAAATCCATACAAAGACATGCAAACTGAAATAAATCTATGTATTACGTCGATGACCTAGCTACTCATCATTCGACATGTCGACGATCTCCATGCCCGGCTCCGGCAGCATGGGCGGCAGCTGCAGCTCCGGCTCCTCCGGTGCCTCCGGCTGCTCCGCTCTGGCCTCCTCCGCCTATATATACGCGTCGAGTTTGGCGAAGAGCGCGTCGGAGGCCGCCTGCTCCTGGAAGAGTAACGCCCGGTTGGCCTCCACATAGGTCTCATTCTGGATAGACTCTAGGATGGCCTGCTGCTCCGCCATCTCCTCCGACTGGGTGACGGCGAACTCCGCCTCCACCTGCTCCATATTGAAGCCCGACAACTGCTGCTCCGGCAACTCCGACTTCTGCCGCTCCGCCTCCGTCACCTCCATCGGAGCCATCTCCTCCTCTCCCCCTGGCTGCTCCTCCTTCTCCTCCGGCTTCAAAGAGTCCGGAGGCAGCCCGGCAACTGTGCGCGGCGCACGCGGCTTGTCTCGCCTGGATCTCCTGCTGGATCTCGTAGCGGCGCTCCGACGCCAGCATTGCATAATAGGTGATCTTGCTCCGCACCATGGTGGATCGCCGGAGCATGGGAGGAGCACCGAACCGTGGGCAGAGCGTCGGAGCGGGAGAGGAAGGAGATGGATAGGTTCAGACTGGCGGCGCGGAGGGGGGGGGAGGTGGATGGATTAGGGTTGTGGGACATCGCCCGGCTTAAATAGCCGGATTTTGTCTCGGGCGGCGAGCCAGAGCGGCGCCACGCGGTGCTCACACCACGGCGACGGACGTGGCGTCCGTCGGATCGCCGGGTTTCCGGGCATTTTCGCGTGGGGACCTCGCCATCAGACCGACGTAACAGGCGTGTCCGGGCCTGCCCGTGTGCCCATATCCGCCTCATATTTAACTTGTATATGAGGGATGCCGGTCAGCCCGGGTGTTTGAGACCCGTTTGAGGGGCCCGTGACCGGTCAGTAACTGGGTGGGCCGCTAGGGCGTTTGAGGCATGCACGGCCTAGTGGTTGGGTTGCTTTGTGTCCCACGGTCTGGCATGGTCGATGGCCGTGCGCATGGCCCGCGCTTCGTGGGAGGCCACACTGCCACCTGTATCCGTGGCGTTATTGTCGCACCTGTGTCCGAGGGATCGATCCGCTGCATGTCGTAGGGTGTGCGCTATCTCCGGGTCGATCGTGGCTCGGAGCAGCTGCACGTGCTCTGCACCTAGCCACCAAGCACCGATTTCTATTGAGAAGATTTTAACCGGATAATCGGGTCGATCAAAGGCTAAAGAAAAATCAATCTAAGAAATTTCAAAAACTGGAATTGATCTAATCCAAGTAATCGATATGATTTACATGATCAAATTCTTTATCGATCGGGTGCCGCGCCCATGGGAGAGGAGATTAGTCTCCCCAGCGCCGGCATGCCATGGAAATGGTGGAGAAATTCGCCACCTAGGATTGACATCATTAGACTAAAGGCTCTAATACGATGTGAAATTATGGGGTGACTAAATATCTCTGTTGCCACTGTTAAATTGATCTGACCCTCGTGAGATTACAGGAGTAGAGAGTGATGAGAAGATTGGACTACAAGGCAATTCATTGTTGGTTAGAACCAAATTTATCTCTATCCCTCCTAATATCTAACGAACACATCTATACTTCTAACGAAATCATGCTCCAGCCGTCCAAAAGTCCGAACACCCCCACACTTCAAGGCTCCTTTATATGGTAGAAATAGGATCGATGTAGATGATCGACAATGTCTTGCACTTGAGACCTCTTAACCCCGATACCAAGTTCAATTTATGCTCTAACCTGATCATCCAGAAGTCCGAACTAATGAAAAACGCGGACAATATAATCAATATAGGGCCGGCAAATATTGTTGTCTGTTTTTACATGTCCTGCCCTTTATGTCTTCTAGCGTTGAATTTTCTGTACGATATGGCGGTATATATTGTGTCGTTTTCCAAATGTTCTGATCTATATGTCCCTAGCTTTGAGTTTTCTATAAGCCAGGGCCGGCATATGTTGGCGGCATATATTGCGTCGGTTTCCACATGGTTATTCTATATGTCTTCTACTCTGCATATATTGTGTTGGGTTTTACTCGCTTCTTCCTGGTTTATTTCGCCCTCACGTATTTTGGGTCAATTTTTGATCATTTATTTGTCTAACAAAGCACAAACTATATGCTATATAAAGTATTGTTTAATTTTTATTCGAGAGAGGCTTTCAATAGTATAATTTTTGTAACATGTAGTTTACACTGTAGTAATTAAATTTTAACCCAAAATAGAAAGGGTCTAATAAACCCAGAAGGTAGGAGTACATGTAGTCTACATGTCTCGTATCTTTGAGTTTTCTATATGCTAGGGTCGACCGCTTTCATATGTCCGGCCTATATGTCTTCTACTCTAGCTAATACTCCAAGCACATACCCTGGACACGATGTTGGAACTAACCAAACTTGTCGGACGAAGCCGTGTGATCATATTAGTCAAGGAGTCACGATTGTATACGTATGGGAATAGATATGATTGAGTCTTGCCTCACAAAAAATATATGATTTGAGTCGAGTGTGTCAGCTATTTCATGTTGAGTAGGACAGACAGTGCAGTGGAGGACTGGAGCGTAGCAGTAGTGGTGGAGATGGTCACATGAGTGGTGGAGATATGCACAGAGGGAGAGGTCAAACAGAAGGTGGCCGAGGAGAAGGATGAGTGGGTTCTCGAAGAGGAGGGTGGGGAACCGAGGATGTCTTTGAAGGCCATGGCGACTGATACCAAGCTAAAATGAATATTGCTAGTAGCAACGTACAAGATCAGAGTACATATAGAGGAGTGTCCAACTAATCCCACAAGAGAAGGCACATAGGGCCTTATGCATGCGTGGTGGATCTAGCCCTAGAGAACAAGAGAGATAGCTACAACAGTACAACAGAATATAAGGTTAGACATGTACACAAGATACAACACATTTAACAGTTCCTTTATTAGCAATCCTTCTTTCATATCACAGTCTCTCTAGTAAAGGAAATTTGGTCGTCTGCCTGTGATGGAAGATGTCCTAAGGCACATTGCTGCAAACACTAATTCATTAGTTGGCCGACGAGGACGCATTGTATCCATGTGATCTAAGGGAAACGTTGGACAGCGACCATGATAGGATCGGCAGCGTGACACTTTGAGACTGTAATACGTTCATGAGTTGCAAAATGGATGGTCACACGTCAAGGCATGGGTGCGTGCACCAGAGCCCGACGACTAGTGCACGATGCATCTGCCACTTACAGTTGTCGTCGAGGTGCTGGTTGTCTGCATGTAGCCTTTTATCCACCGCTTCAAGGATGGTGCCATTATCGTACAGGTCCCATGCCCACATGAGCAGCGGACTGACCTCTTCGACTCGGTGTTTCATCCCCATTCCTGGATCCTTGCCAGAAATGACCTCCAACAGGACGATGCCGAAGCTGTAGATGTCCGCTTCAGGGGTAGGATGGTGTGAGTGAATAAACTCCGGGTCTATGTACCATGGGGTGCCCTTCATGATCTTCGTCGTTTGTGGCCCAGCTCCATGATCCACGAGCCTTGCCAGCCCAAAATCTGCCAGCTTGGTGTTCCATGATGAGTCGAGGAGTATGTTGTTGGGTTTGATGTCACCATGGAGCACACAAATTTATGCCATCAAATTTGTAACATTAGATTCAGGATAAAATATACTTTCATCATATATCTATTTGGTTTCACAAACATTGATATATTTTTACACAAAATCAGTCAAACTTTGTGATAGTTTGACACTTCAACAAAGTTGGAAGTACACTCTTTAAAGGACGGAGGATGTATGTTTGTGCAGTTAAGTCGTAACAACTAGTCTCCAGCAAAGTAGATTTGGTCATCTGCCACTGCTAGCCCAAGACACGTCGCTTCAAGAATTGGCCGATGAGGTTGATGTGGTGTTATAACCATGTGATCCAGTGGTAACATTGGCCGGGGATGGCCACGAAAGGGCCGGCAATGTGACATCCTTTGACTGCAAGATGTTCATGAGCTGCACAATGGACGGTCGCGCCTCTAGGCGTGGGTGCGTGCACCAGAGCCCGATGACCAGCGCATGATGCATCTGCCACTAACAGTTGTGGTCGAGCTGCTGGTTGTCCCCATGTAGCCTTTCATCCACCGCTTCAAGGATGCTACCCTTCACGTACAGGTCCCAGATCCACATGAGCAGTGGGATGTCATCATTAACCCTTTCTTTCTTCCCCATTCCTGGGCGCTTGCCGGACACTACCTCCAACAGAACGATGCCGAAGCTGTAGATGTCCGCTTTGGGGATCGGATGGTGTGTGTGAATAAACTCCGGGTCTATGTACCATGGAGTGCCATTGATGATCTTCGTCGTCTGTGGCCTGGCTCCATGATCCACAAGCCTTGCCAGCCCAAAATCTGCCAGCTTGGTGCTCCATGATGAGTCGAGGAGTATGTTTTCGGGTTTTATGTCACCATGCAGCACACATTGGTCGCACTATGTGTGGAGATAGCGTAGTGCGGATCCCAGGCCAAGGATGATCTTGTATCTGTATGTGTGTTCGTTTAACAAGGCCGTGTTAATAAAATTACCACCATGCATATTTATAGGTTGATTTGCTCAATCTACTAATGCTTAAATTAATTTATAATAATGGGGATGATCTAAAAGGAGGTAATCATTTCGTGATTCCAAGTTAACTGAAGTTCCAGATTTTTTTTCTAAGTCAAGCCAAGTTTAAAGAAAAATGTGATGAGGTCTAAAACATCAAACATACTATATAGTATAGAAATGCATTTTATAAAAAATCTAATAAAATCTAATTTGATGTTGTAGATGTTGGAATATTCATCTATAGACTTTGATCAGATTCATTCAAAGAAGTTTGACTTAGAACGAATCTAAAATTTCAATTTGTTTACAACAACAGAGGGAGTTGTCACGTACCTTTCTGGCCAAGTGAGCACACGTTTCTTGCTGTAAATGTGTCGGTCGAGGCTGCCTTTCGGCATGAGCTCATAGACGAGCAGGAGCCCCTTGCCGCTGTCGGACCAGCTAGCCTAGCAAGTGCACAAGGTTCCGGTGCCTGAGCCGGCTTATAATCTTCACCTCCGCCTCGAACTCTTTCTTCCCCCGCGCAGATGATTCCATGGAGAGCATCTTGGTGGCCACCGGGCTGTCGTGGTCGCTAAGGCCACTGCCCTGGTAGACACAAGCGAAGCCCCCTTGCCCAAGCTTTCCCTGCTCCGCGAAGTCATTTGTGGCTGCTGCGAGCTCACAATAGCGGTACCGTCTGTCGGGGATATACCCCGCGGTATGACCCGGCAGACAATGTTAAACTGGCTGGGACTTGGTAAACCGGCGGAGAGTTAAGACAGAGAGTCAAGACAGATGGCTAAGACAGACGGTAAACCGGCTGGTGGTAAACCGACAGACAATGTTAAACCGGCCGACAATGTTAAACCGGCGAACAGTGATAACTGGGTTGTCAGGGGTTATGAAGCCCGAGATGTTATGAAGCCCAAGATGTTAAGAAGTCCATGAAGATAAGTTAGAATAGTTAAGTCTTAAGTCCGAGTTGGACTCTACATGTAACCCGCCTCTTCAACATATATAAGGAGGGGTAGGGCTCCCCAAAGAGGGACAAGCTACAAGCAAGAAGAAACAATCTTAGGGCTAGACACAAAGAGGAGAGGCAGTTTACGGCGACTCCCTCGTGATGATAATGAGACCTAGCCTCAAACAACATGTAGGGTTTTTATCGGATGATGTTTTCCGGGGCCCGAAGCTGTCTAAATCCTTGTCTTGTGCTGCGTCTCTCGATTCCGCTCAACCCCTCTCAAGCTACCACATAGATGCGTTGGCCTCGCGACTAAGTCCTGACACTAAGGACATCTGACGTGTTAATTCCACGATAGTTGGCGCCCACCGTGGGGCCTGATACACGGTGGTGTTGAGTTCTTGGAGGGATTTTTTCTTAAGGATCGAGAGGTTGCAAGTTTCTGGATGAAGAAGAGCCGGTTTCAAAGGATCGGCATGTGCTTTGAGTTTATCAGTTCAGATTTGTGATCTGTGAGGCAGCAATCGTAAACCGTCGCCTTCGCTTGGCCTCGCCTCGATTGGGCATCATTGACACCTCTACGAGAAGACTCCAGGTCGTTCCCGTGGCCTCAGATCGTTTCTGAGTCATCTTTGTTCTGGGTTGTCTCCGAGCTGCTTCCAAACCGCCAGGGCCGTCTGCCATCTGACCGAGCCGCCGAAAAGCAACATCGACTCGGCCATGTCTTCTCAACCATATACAGCTTCAAGTCCGGAGTGGATTAAATATTGTGGTTACATGCTGCTACCACATCAGAGCAGTCCAAAAGAAAAGAGTATTTAACCAAAAACTACCACAATTGACGGAAACGTGACGAAAAACTACCACTCTACGTTTTTGTGTGAAAAACTACCAAATTTGATCTAAACCGTGGCAAAAAACTACCAAGTCGCGAAAGAGCTCGTTTCGCCCGCGCTAACCCCGAATCTGACCGGCCTGGCCCGCGAATCAGTTGCCACGGTGGCGAACTGACGGTCGCCGCGTGTTGACGACCGTTAACGGGCCCGTCCGCTGTCGGAACGGCGTTGTGGTCCAGGGCCTCCCTCGTCAGCCTCTCCGCCTCCCTCGCCAGCGCCGGATACTCCTCGCAGCGCTTCTTCTTAGCAGGAGCAGCGGCAGCGCATGGCACCGGCGTGACTGGCATCCTGCTCCCCACCGCCACCGTGGCCGCCGTGGACGCCGCGCCCACGTCGGGCACCGGGTCGCGCCAGGGCGGGGCGACGACGGCGGGCGTGGCGCCCCAGACCTCGAGCGAGAGCGCGTACATCCGGAGGCCGTGCCCGGGGGCCCGGCAGCCGGTGCCTGCGCAGAGCGCGGCGTCGGCCTCCCTGAACCGGCGCCGCAGGGCCCGGATCTTGGCCTCGACGTCCCCGAGGCTGTAGTCCGTCCTGCTGAGCCGGCCGAAGAAGGGGGCGACGAGGTCGGCGCCGCGGGGGAGGTCGCCGTGGCTCCAGAGGTGGGCGTGGAGGGACTGGAGGATCACCGCGTCGTCCTGCTCGGACAGATGGCTGCCGTCCACCGGCGCGGCGGTGGGCGCCGCTGGTGGGCGGACGTCGACCGGCCGAACAGCCGCAGGCGTTGGGTGCCCATTTGCGGCGGGAGCGGTGGCGGCGCCGGCGCGGCGGACGGAGGTGGAGGCGGAGATCGGGGGCGTGCTGGCCATGACGAGCGGGTGGAGGCAAGCGGGCAGGTTTCGCTGGCGCCGTTCCGACAGCGGACGCCCCTTAACGGTCGTCAACGCGCGGCGGCCGTCAGTTCGCCACCGTGGCAACTGATTCGCGGGCCAGGCCGGGCAGATTCGGGGTTAGCGCGGGCGAAGCGAGCGCTTTCGCGACTTGGTAGTTTTTTGTCACGGTTTAGATCAAATTTCGTAGTTTTTCGCACAAAAACGTAGAGTGGTAGTTTTTCGTTACGTTTCCGTCAATTGTGGTAGTTTTTGATTAAATACAAAGAAAAAAGGAAACGATCTGCCAGGATGGAGTGTTATTTAACAAAATACTACTGGTACTTGATTTGGATAGTATTACCGGAGTACAGTATCACATGGGCAAATCGTGAGATGTAGCGGACTTGGACGTGGATTAATCAAATCACCACAACCCGGACTCCTCCGTTCGAAGCCGGTTTGTCTCGCCTCCGCCTGCTCGCGGCCTCTTGTCGCCGCCCGTCCGCCGGAGCAACAGCCACCACGTGGAGCCACTGGCCATCGAGCTGTGGTCCGCCTCAAATCGCCTCACACGTGTCCGGGCTACCCCGTTTTCCATGGCTTCCCTTTTTTTTCGGAAAAACTTTCAATCTATTCATCTTCAATCATGGTAGTACAACGAACACTAGAAATAATAAAAATTACATTCAGATTCGTAGACCACCTAGCGACGACAACAAACACTGAAGCGAGCCGAAGGCGCGCCGCTGTCATCGCCCCTCCCTCACCGGAGCCGGCCAAACCTTGTTGTAGTAGACAGTCGGGAAGTCGTCGTGCTAAGGTCCCATAGAACCAACGCACCAGAACAGCAACCGTCGCAGATGAAGAGTGTAGATCAAAAGGATCCAACCTGAAGACACACGAACGAAGACGAACGAACAGATCCGAGCAAATCCACCAAAGATAGATCCGCCGGAGACACACCTCCACACGCCCACCGATGATGCTACACGCATCACCGGAACGGGGACTAGACGGGAAGACCTTCATTCCATCTTCAGGGAGCCGCCGCCGTCTCGCCTTCCTGAGCAGGACACAAACCCTAACAAAACTCGAAAAAAGATATGAAAACGGTGCCCTCCCACCGGCAAGGGCCGAGATCCACTCCGCCTCCATGGCCCTAAGACCACCGGAGACAAGACGGACCGGTGCCGGCGCCGGTGGGAGACAAAGAACCCTAGTCTCGGGGAGGCGGCGGCTGGCTACGTTGGAGTTTTGGGAAGAGACTCCATGGCTCCCCTTGCCGCGGCCTCTGCTTGGAGCTGCCGCCGTCCGAGAACCATCGGCGAGTGCCGCCCGCGCCACGGCGACCTTTGCCTCCTCGCCCCTGCCGTGAGCCGCCCGCCTCTGCTAGATGTGGTCGTCGCCCCGGGTTAAAGGCCGGCTGGCCTGACGCCTCTCTTCCGTCGTCCGAACCATGCTAAATCGCCCCGTCCTCGCGGGGCCGCTTCGTCTCCTGCGCCTTGTGAATCCGCCGCTTCAAGACGCCGTCATCCGGGCCATGCCCCGCCTCTACATTAACGGCCTTGACTCGCCGGCACTCCACCTGAAATCACCTTCAAGCCGGAGCCGCTTTGAGCAGGATTGTGACCCGCCAGGGGCTGTTGTTTGTTTCAAAAGGAACTGATCGCTTGAAGCTAGAGCTTAACGTTTGCCAAATCAAGTTTCCCGGTTAATGTACAATGAGCCCTAGAAAATTACACAGACGATTCACGGGCTGGCAGATGCATACTTATTCAGAAAAGGTGCAACATGCCGATCCAACGCTGCTCTTGGCATACTTATTCAGAAAATCAACGCCATGAGGGAGGGCAAAATTGATAAATTTAACCTATGAACAAAATCAAATCGCAAAGTGAACCGCCCGTGAAACTATTTCACGCGGCTGACCTTTTTGTGTGACGCCCGACACGAAGGCGCCACACTACACTGTGCAACGCCTCACAGAAAGGCGCTAGACGCCTGGCCAACGTCGCACCCGTGTGATCCGAAAATTACTAAGTCAGTGTGCAGCGCCTGAGAGCTAGGCGCCCCACTATACAGTTGTAGCGCCTAGCTTCTAGGCGTTGCACTAGTGGTTGCTTCATTTTGTAGTGCAACCACTAGTGCAGCGCCTGAGAGCTAGGCGCCACACTATACAGTGCAGCGTCTAGCTCTTAGGCTCTGCACATTGACTTAGCAATTTTTAGGCAGTCTGGGGTGCAACGCTGGCCAGACATGTAGCGCCTATCTGTAAAGCGTTGCACAGTGTAGTGTGGCGCCTTCGTGTCGGGCGTCACACAAAAAGGTCAGCCACGTGAAATAGTTTTACGGACAGTTCATTCTGTGATTTGATTTCGTTCACAGGTCAAATTTGTTAAATTTGCCATGAGGGAGAGTCTTCAGAGGTCAGAACAACTGTTCGGGAGTCCGCAACCCGTCTCGCCTCCGTTGTGGCAGTGCGGCTATGGCCGGCGCGCCGTCACTGCTCTGCTGCGTACCCGCGACCCCAGCCCCTCCGCGCGCGCGCAGTCCTCGTCACCACCACCATTCATCGCGCGACTCGGCCGCCCGCTCGTCATCACCGCACCGGCCGGCTCCGGGTCCCCACCAGGGTTGCCTCCGCCGGCGGCCGGGTTGCCTCCGCATCGCCACTCGAAGCATCTCCCTCACCGCGCCCAGCCACCTATCAGCGTGTGCCGGCTCCGGTCTGTTCCGCCCTCGACCACGAGCGGTCCACTCCGCCCTCGACCACCAACGCGCCGGACTGCACCGCCGCGAGTCGCCAATCTCCACTGGCTGCTGACACGGCTCATATGGGATCATCTATAATCCGCCACAGTCACCTCAACCTTCTGTGGATTTACATCGCGTTATTAACACCGATGATATATACCTTCTGCTATGGTAAAGTACGGAGAATCTCAAGACAACTCCTTGAGTCATCTTAAGACTCGGGGGCTACGATGATATGATGCAGCAAGTCTTGCCAGTTTCAGCAAATTCAAGTGCCCCAGGATGTTGAAGGGAAACCCGGTCCCGGAGGCTGCTATTATATTGATGAAAATTTAAAGGCCGACAGAAATATTCGGCTCACAATGACGTTTCCGGTTTATAGTCCGGTTTAAGGGGAATCCCGTCTCCCACACAAAGCTGAAGCCCTTAGTATCTGGTTCAAATCCGGTTTAAAAATGTCCGGTTCAAAAAGGAATTAACTTCTCGCAAGTCCGAGTTTAAAGGCCGTCAGGAAATTTCTGGCTGAAAATGAAGATTCCGGTTTAAAATCCGGTTCAAGGGAAAGAAGTCTCCCACAAAGCTTTGAAGCTCTCAATATCCAGTTTAATGTCCGGTTCAAGAAGGATTTATCTCTTGCAAAAAGTTAAAGGGTGCCAAAGAGGATCTGCTGCCATGATGTGCGGTTCAAACATGGGTATCATGCCTTATTGGCTTATCATATTATTGATCACTTGGGGGCTTGATATCGTCATGAAGTACACATTGATCCCACTCCGTGCAGAGATAGCGTACTGCAGATCCCAAGGCAAGGATGATCTTGTATCTGCACGTGTGTTCATTCAACAAGACCAGGTTAACTATTTATCATACATATTTAATCGATCCATGAGCTACTAATGATTAATTATATTTAAAATAACGGGAATGATCAAAAAGGAAGGAATAATTTCATGATGGTTTTTCCATTCAAGTTAACTAAAGTTTAGGTTTCTTCTAAGTCAAACTAAATTTATAGAAAAATGTGTTGACATCTACAACATCAAACATATATAGCACGGAAATGCATTTCTTAAAGAGTAATAAAACAAATTTGATGTAGTAGATGTAAAAATATTTTTCTATAGACTTCGTTCAGATTCAAAGAAGTTTGATTTAGAACAAACGTAAAAGAGTGTGGATTTTCTGAGCAATGGTGTAGCTACACCATCTATCTAGGCCATCTAACTTTGCATCAAGATCCTTGTTTTCCTTACATATATTTTTCTTTTGTTTCTTCCAAACAAGAGAACATTTGACCTTAGATCTTTGCATGTCAGCTCCACACAAGTACCACCATGTGAATAAAATGTTTATGTTGTTTCTCGTGCAACTTTTTTTTTTCAAATTTCCAATTTTGAATGAGTTTTATCATTTTATATATTTCAATTTCTTCAGACCTGCCAAGTTTCAAGTTCAAATATTTTCTTACTTGAGCGAAACAAAAAAGGGAAGTTTGTATGCACAGATCTTGATGCAGAAACGGATGATCTAGATAGATGGTGTAGCTACAACACTGCTCAGCTACAACTTTCTCAACCTAAAATTTCAGTTAACTAGATGACACCCCACGTGTTGTAGCAGTAATGTTGTTAAGAGAAGTGCATTATTAGGTCCTAAATAAACAACTATATATGGTGTAGCTACACCACTGCTCAGATACAACTTTCCCAACCTAAAATTTCAATTAACGATGATACTCTATGCATTGCTGCGGTAATGTTTTTAAGAGAAATGCATTATTTGGTGCTACATAAACAACTATTACTAATGGAATTAGAATGTGTGGGTATTTTTTTTATATACACTTTAAAAAAATTATGAAATATGAATCATATAGCAAAAGCATTTATAAAAGAGAAAACAAATAGATTGCAATTAAAAGTGTCATTTATAAAAATGTGAAAGATCAACTATATAGGTATACTCCAAGCACCCAACAATAGACCATGTCCATGAGAGCACAAAACTCTGTGCAAAAAAGAATTTAATGTGGCATGGCAACACTGCATGGATATACAAAAGTATAATGTGTAATGCATGGCTTGGTGGTGTGACATGGTTGTATGGCTGGGAAAAACAGGTAGTGAGCTGTAAATATTTAGCAATAGAGAAAAAGAATGTTGTTTCTAAAAAAAGGATAATTATATAGGTATGCTACAAGCACACAACATATATACCATGTCTATGAGAGCACAAAACATTAACCAATGACTTACATGCATTAACTGGTGACCTGGCGGTGTTTCGTTTATATGCTTATGTAAGAAATGTAACTTATAACTTACATGCATGGCATGCTGATGTTGGCATGATTGCATAGCTAGGAAGAATAGGTAATGAGTTGTTTCACAATTAAATTTAATGTGATTTAAAATCCACTTAGAATCCACTGATGCATGTTGCATGATAGAGGATTCTCATGCTTGTATCTGACGAATGCTAGTGGATCTAACTAGTAAATATAACGGCTACAAAAAATTTGCTGATGTGAAAGCGTGCATGTTCCATGGTAGAGGATTCTCATAATTAGAAGTACTGGACTCACTCTCTTATATACATATATAGAGAGAATTTATGACCGAGGGAGTAGTCATGTGGTACCTGTCTGGCCAAGTGAGCAGACGGCTAGTGCTGTAAATGTGTCGGCCGAGGCTGCCTTCAGGCACAAGCTCATAAACAAGCAGGAGCCCTTTGTGGCTGTCGGACCAGCCTGAGTATTTAACCAAAAACTACCACAATTGACGGAAACGTGACGAAAAACTACCACTTTACGTTTTTGTGTGAAAAACTACCAAATTTGGACTAAACCGTGGTAAAAAACTACCAACTCGGGAAATCGCTCGCTTCGCCCGCGCTAACCCCGATTCTGACCGGTTGGGCCCGCGAATCAGTCGCCACGCTGGCTAACGGACGGCCGCCGCGCGTTGACGGCCGTTAACGGTCCGTCCGTTGTCGGAACGGCGCCTGTCGGTGCGGCGCGGGTCAAGATCTGATCCGTTCCCCTCTCGATTCACTCTCTCCCTCCTGTCCCTCTCTCTGAACTAGGATTCTGCCGCCATGTCCTCGTTGATTCCGGAGGGTGGCGGCGCTGGCGGCGGCGACGCTGGCGGAGGCGACGCTGACGGAGGCGACGCTGGCGGCGGTGAGACAAGTTTGGACGCTGCTGCCTCGCCCACGCCTCCGCCGATGGCCAGCGGCTTAGTCGATAATTGGTTGGGGAGCACCAGTTTCTCGACGCAGGCCGGCTCGCAGCAGCCGGAGGCACCGCTCTCCCAGTCATCGCCAATGGGTCGCAGGTATGCAAGTATCATCGCCAATGTTTCTATTAGTTGGACATGTGTAGTAAACTAGAGTCAGTAAACTGTATAGCTCAGTCAATTTCAATTCAATTCATGAGCACTTATTTGTGCAGTTTGGCTGACCAGAAGTGGGAGATATGGTTTCATTTAGAAGGAAGAAACCCTTTGAAAAGGTGTATATTTGAGTCAGATATTTATTTGCTTACTCTACAATCACTCATTGCTAGTGAAGGGTATGGGGACAGTGATTAAATGTACTATGTGAAGGAGGAGGAAATTGGATCTGAAAGAGTAAAGTATTTAGGTAATGAAGGTAGTGTTCATGAAATGTTGGACTTTTTTCATCATGTCAAGCTAGTGAACATAAGGGTTGTGAGAAATGTTGAACCTGGAATTAGTACACAGGCTAATGAGAATTACATTAACACTCAAGAGAGTTGCTGTGTGAAAAAGGTTGTGGAGCAATCTGAGCTTCAGAATCAGATAGATGATAGAAAGGCTCAACTTGAGAGGAGCAGGATTCAAAGAGAGGCAGATTTGAACCACTTTGAAGGAGACACTGAAGTGTCTGAATTTTGTTCTGAGGATTCAGTTCAGTCAGATGGAAGTGCTGAAGCTGTTCAACCAATGGAAATAGTGTGTGCCTCTGAAGAGGATACAACATTGGAAACTACTGCTATTGCCAAACATGTGAAGAATCATGGTCCAACTAGCAGATGTCACAAAGAGCTAGAGAAAAAACGTTTTGAAGATTGGTTTCCTGAAGCAGATGAGTTTTGTTTTGCTGGTGATGCAGGCATAAGTGATGAGGAAGAAGAAGATGATGTTGAACTACCATACCTCATGAAGAAGCCAAACACAAAGAGTAGTAAGAAAAAGATGAAGGAAAGGCTATATTTTGACCCCTCAATTCCCAATTCACATTTACTCTTGTGCAAGAACTTGTGTTTTGATAGTGTTTACCAGTTCAGAGAAGCATTAAGAGATTTTCATATAAGGACTTTGAGGTCTTTTCACTACCACAGGAACACTCCAACAAGAATTATTGTTTGGTGTTCACAAAGAGAGCATGGATGTGAATTTTACATGTGTGCCTCTAGGATAGCTCATGAAAGAACATTTTGCATTAAGAAGTGTAACATGGAGCACAATTGTCCAGCATCAGCAGAGAACACAAAGGTTACTACTAAGTGGCTTTTCAAAGCAGTTGAACCTTCTCTTAGAGCAGATCCTAGAGCACATGTGGATTCACTTATTAAAAACAGCAAAGTCAAGTTTTCAGTTGATGTATCAAAGAGTGTGGCCTATAGGACAAGGAGGAAGGCTATTAAGGTTGTGCAAGGTGACCAGAAGGAGCAGTACTATAGACTGAGGGACTACCTACAAGCAGTTCTTGACACAAACCCTGGTAGCAGGTGTGTAGTTACAACATTTGAGGACCCAGAAAACCCTGCCCCAACACCTAGATTTAAGTACATGTTCTACTGCTTGCATGCATCAAAGCAAGGATTTCTTAATGGTTGCAGGCCCTTTATAGGTAAATCTATAACTGCAATTTGTTCAAAATATCTTGTTGTAAATATATGGTAGCTAATTTGGGTATGGATGCAGGGCTTGATGGTTGCTTCATCAAGCTAACCACTGGACAGCAAATACTTGCAGCCACAGGAAGAGATGGCAACAACAACATCTACCCCATAGCCTTTGGTGTGGTTGATAAGGAAGATTCAGATAGTTGGACATGGTTCCTAACCCAGCTAAGATGTTGCATTGGAAGTGGTAGCAAATTTGGAACCTACACCATTATTTCTGACAGGCAAAAGGTATGCACCCTATCTTAGCCACTAGTTAAGATATATATTGTTATTAGTAGCTTTATTTCCTTTTGTTCATGACCATGGTTATTAATTTACAATCAGGGTCTTCTTAAGGCTATAAATGAGGTGTTCCCTGATTCCCCTCAGAGATACTGCCTCAGGCACATATATGCAAATTTTCAGCCGGCTGGTTTCAGAGGAGCAGAACTAAAGAAGCTAGTAGATCAGGCTAGCTACTCATTCACCAAACATGGCCATGAATTAGCAATGGCAGAGCTTAAAACAGAGTGTGAGGATGCCTGGAAGTGGCTTAAAAAATTTCAAAGGAGACTTGGTGTAGGTCTACAATGGATTACAATTGCAAAACTGATGTTAGGGCCAAACCAATTAGGACTATGTTTGAAGGAATTAGGACTAAGCAGATGATCAAAAGGCAGAAGACTAGTTAAAAAAACAGAGAACAGCAGGTGGATGATCAAATCCAACTATTCAGAGAAATTAGAGAAGAATAAGAAGTATGCCAAATTTTGTGATGCATATAAGGCAGGTCCTGACATTTGGCAAGTTAATAGTAAGGAAAATCAGTACTGTGTGAACCTAGCTACTCAATCATGTGACTGCAGGAGGTGGGACATGACAGGTGTGACATGCAGTCATGCAATAGCAGCAATGAGCAAGATACACATGCACCCAGAGGACTATGTGCATGAATTTTTCAAAAAAGCACTATATATTGAAGCATACAAAGACATAGTGTACCCTGTCCCTGGTCCTGAATTTTGGCCTGACACCCATACTCCTGATATTGAGCCCCCAGTGTTCAAAGAAAAAGCAGGCAAGAAACAGACAGCTAGGAGAAAGGGGCAGTTTGAGGTGCCTGCTCCAAAGGACACAAGCAGGATGGGAACAATTACATGCAGCAATTATGGTCTACAAGGCCACAGATATACTAATTGTGGGAAAGCTCTAAAACCTAGTCTTGAGATGAGAAAGAACTTACACTAGGTCATTCAAAAATGATGCATTCTTTGTTTAATTATTTTAGTTCTGGTATATTTACTAACTGATTTAATTTTGTCATGCAGGAGAATAGACAAATTTTTAGGGGTTCCTCTAGTGCTACACATCCACCTCCACAACCACCACCTCAACACCAAACTACACAGATGCCAGCATCATCTGCTCCACCTCCTAAAGCAATGAGGAATAGAAAAACAGCAGCAAATAAGAGAGGTTCAACATCAACAGTTTCAGCAGGAGCAGCCAGGTCTTCACCAGCACCTGCAACTGGATCTGCATCAACAAGAGCTGCAAGAACAAGAGGATCAGCATCTACAAGAACATTCAATGCACCAAGAACATCCACTGGAGAACCAGGGATATTGGCAGGCAAGAGGAAGAGGAAACCTCCTAGCAAGTTTGCATCCTATTTCAATGCTAGTGGAAACTATTGAGTGTATGGTACTTATTTGTGTATGGTACTAAGTTTGTGTTCTGCTACTAAATGTGTGTTGTGCTACTAATTTGTGGATAATGTGACATGTGAACTTGTGGACAATGTTGAATGTATGGTACTTATTTGTGCCAAATACAAATGGGCTAAGTGCTACTGATTTGTTTTGATTTGTTTTTTTGTTTTACTTTGCCATTTTGTAGAGCTTAGGTGCATGTTTTAATTGTTTTATTTGCTTTATTTTGCCATTTCTACAGTTCAGAACTTACTGCCAAATTCATTGTACGAAAAAAAGTCTGGCCTGGGGCTAGAACCCAGGACCAGTTGGTTGTAACTATGCGTTCAATACCAATGGGCTAGTGCTGGTGATTTGTTTGACTAGCATCGGCCAAACTTATTATATGTTGTTAGCCACGTCCTCTTTTCAGCGTGCGTAGCATCCGGCAGCGTGGTGAGCGTGCGTTGATTAAAACCAATCGTTTCGGATTCTACAACTTTATTACGTGTCCACCCACCACGCCCTCTGCTCACTCGCCCACTCGCCGCTCGCACCGCCCACTCCACTTCTCCCTCTCTCCTGTCGAAATCACCACCGACAGCCACCGCCACCACCGTCGCCATGGAATGGCAGCTCGCCATCGAAGCTCTCGCCGGCAACAACAAGGAGATCCGGGCGCAGTACAGGAAGATCGCGCGCTGGTTCCCCAGTATCGCGATGCTCAGGAACCACGCCCACGGCCTCGTGAAGGTGATGACGGCTGCTGAAAAGCAGCGCGCCTTCCCTGCCGGCCACACCATCCCGGCACCGATCATTCTGCTCTGGGCGATGCGCGAGGTGCAACGCTCCCCCGACCCCAGGCAGCGCGCCAGATGGTGGATGTACCGCTCATCCACCATGCCGCCGGCCGCCGCGAATGACATCACCGACGCCGTCCTCGCTGTCCCAGCCTCAATCAACAACGCCTACTGGGAGTGGCACAATCCATGGGTCCTTGGGCCCTCTGACGACTCTGAGGGCGAGTCTTCTGACGACGAGTCCACTGACGACGAGTCTAGTGATGAGCCCTCTGACGACTCTGACGACGAGGTGGATGAGGTAGTCGTCCTCTCCGACGACGAGCCTGAACTGCAGATGCTGGCTCCCGTCCTCGACGTCGTGGAGGGGGATAGGAACTACCCAATCCACGTGGATGCACTGCCAGAGGTCGCCGATCTCCCAGACGGCATCGTCGTGGAGCAAGAACAAGATGGCGGCGAGGATGATGTGCTGGAGCCGGCGCCGGGCAAGAAGAAGAGGGTGGCCGCGACTGCGGTGCGCCGCTCGCACCGCCTGAAGATGCTGAAGAAGGAGGAGTGAACTGCTGCACTAATATTCAGTTTCGTCAGTCCTGAACTTTCTTAAGTGCAGTAAGTTCCTAGGTTCAGTTTCGTCAGGCACTATCTACTAGTAGTTCATCTTTATGTCAGGCACTATCTACTTGTAGTTGCTATCTATGTCAGACTATGAATGGCAGTACTATCTATCTATGTCAGACTATCTATATATGTTACTTCCTACTTGCTACATATGTTAAGTTATTTGTCAGACTATCTAAGCTAATTGCTATATATGTTACTTGCTACTTCCAACTATGTCACTATTGTCAGTTATCCACACATGATATAAGCAGAGTAAAACAACCTCATCATAGATAAAACATTCTTACTTACTTAACTTATCATGAGTACTTAGCATAGTAGGTCTTAACATAATAGTCATTACATCATAGATAAAACCAAATAGTTCTTAAACCATAGCAATACCTCCCTCCCTCATACCATTCTGAAAGCACATGAAACTTTCCCAAAATATACACCTAACATGCATGACATTCCAAGGCCAGCTATATATATAGGCCTACTAATTACTTAACCCACAAACCAACCACTTCACTCATTCACAATTCCCTTGATCCTCTCCAGCTTAGCTTTGCTGGCATGCCCAGCATTGAGCAGATCAGCAATCAGATACTCCAGCTTCTTCTTCTCTTGCTTAAGTAGGTCCCTGTCCCCCTCCACTTCCTTCATGGCCTTCCTCATGTTCTGAATGATCTCGGCTTGGCTTTGAAGAATGCACCTTTGCTCCTTGGCAAGCTTCAGCTTTTCCATACTTAACTCAATCTTTGCCTGATCCTCAAGTTGTTTCTTCTTCTCATTTAGTTCATTGATTGCCTGACTGGTATAGTCCATGTCATGAGACATCTTGCCATCTTGATAGTCAAATAGGTTGGATACATCTTCCACCAACTGGCTGTAGTTGTTTGACAGGATATCAATTTTCTTGTGTAGCTTGGCCACCTCTTTCTCATGGGCTTGTTTGTCATTCACCCTCCCCAAGTTCTGCTCATGATACATGTCCCAAATCCTGGTTAGGCACCTTTGTAGAATCTCTGGCCAAGGACCATCCACCCACTCCACAACCCCACAGTTCACACCTTCATCCTACAGAAGCAATTATTTATAATTAAGCACAAAGCACTTAGTAACAAACTTAATACAAAAAACTAAAGTCATAAAGTCATTTCATTTAACTGAAACCCTTTGTTTACATCAATATGCACCTGAGTTAGCATCAGAGATAAATTCAGTTAACAACTACATTTAGCATCAGAGATAAATTCAGTTAACAACTACATTTAGCAGTAGATATAAATTCATTTAACTCTGTTCTTTTTCAGTTAACACCTACTCTGTTCTTTTTCAGTTAACAGCTATATTCTCAGGTTAACGGTACACTAAAGATATCTGCTTGTAGGTGTTATCAGGTTCAGTCATGTATTGAATTCAGTTAACTAAAGATCTACTTTCATATATAGCTTCCACATGCTGCACCACACATCTCTGCACCACATGCTGCACCACACATCTCACATCTCCAGCAGCAAAACACATCACACATCTCCACCAGCAAAACAAGTTAGCGTTCAAGATTTAATACCTGCTGCATAGGACAACCCAGGAAACGCCTGCCAGTCAAAGAACCTTCAAAAGCCACCATCTTCTTCGGCCTCTGATGATGCATCATGCACGTCGGCTCAGATTCAGTGTAAGAACCACAGAAAGATGGTTCCACCACACTGTCAGGGGTTTCCTGCAAAAGAAACTTCGAATCAAACCAAAAGCAAATTGGAATCTCCAATTTGGATGAACTAACCCTAACCCTAACTCTGTTCCACCATTATGCACTTACAAATAGCTGCTGATCCAATGAAACCATGTTGATGTCCTCGTCCGAGCTGTCCTCGTCATACCAGGATGGCATCCTCACCTTCTACCGGCAGCAATGGCCGCGGCGGTGACGGGGATAGGCTGACCTAGGTCAGAGCACCCGGGAGAGGGAGAGGGAGAGGATGGAGTGAGGACGAGTGAGAGCGAGCGAGGAGGAAGAGAATGAGCGAGTGGCTGAGCTCGCTCTCACTTATTGGCCCACCGACAGGCGCCGTTCCGACAACGGACGGGCCGTTAACGGCCGTCAACGCGCGGCGGCCGTCTGTTCGCTAGCGTGGCGACTGATTCGCGGGCCCAACCGGTCAGAATCGGGGTTAGCGCGGGCGAAGCGAGCGATTTCCCGAGTTGGTAGTTTTTTGCCACGGTTTAGTCTAAATTTGGTAGTTTTTCGCACAAAAACGTAAAGTGGTAGTTTTTCGTCACGTTTCTGACAATTGTGGTAGTTTTTGGTTAAATACTCGACCAGCCAAGCAAGTGCGTGCACCAGAGCCCCACGACTAGTGCGCGGTGCATTTGCCCCTTACTGATGTCGACATCATCGAGCTGCTGCATGTCTTCCCCCTTGAGCCTCTCGTCCACCGCTTCAACTATGGTTCCCTTCTCGTACAGGTCCCAAATCCATCTGAGCAACGGGATGGCTTTGTCGGCCGGTTCCCCTGTTCCCATCTCGGGTCGCCGGCCGGACATGACCTCCAACACAACGATGCCAAAGCTGTAGACGTCGGCTTCGGTGCTTGGCCAGCGTGTGCGGATAAATTCCGGGTCTATATACCCTACGGTGCCCATGACAACCTGTGTCGTTAGTGGCCCGGCTCCATGCTCGACGAGCCTCGCCAGCCCGAAATCCGCCAACTTGGTGTTGCGTGATGAGTCGAGGAGTATGTTGCTGGGCTTGATGTCGCCATGAAGCACACACTCATCCCACTCTGTGTGGAGATAGCGCCGTGCAGATCCCAGTCCAAGGATGATCTTGTATCTGTACGTGTGTCATTCAATAAGATCTGGTTGATTAACTACCATGCTCCATGCATATTTATCAATGTAGTAGTGATTAAATTGATTGAAAATAATGGTAGTAATGACCCAAAAGGAGGAAGTGATTTCATAATGTCTGTGTTTATTCCAATTAATTAAAGTTCTAGGTTTCTTACAAGTCAACCAAAGTTTACATAGAAATATGCTAAGATCTACAACATCAAAAATATATTGTACGGATATACATTTTATACAAAACTTATAGCAAAGGGAGTAGTCACGTACCTCTCTGCCCAAGTAAGCAGGCAACTCATGTTGTATATGTGCCGGTCCAGGCTGCCTTCCGTTACGAGCTCATAGACGAGCAAGAACCCTTCGTGGCTGTCGGACCAGCCTAGCAAGTGCGTAAGGTTCCGGTGCCTCAATCGGCTTATGATCTTCATCTCCGCCTCGAACTCTTTCCTTCCCTGCGCAGACGATTCCGCAGACAACATCTTGATGGCCACCGGGTTGTCTTGGTCACTGAGGCTGCCACCCCGGTAGACGTTGCCGAAGCCCCTCGCCCGAGCTTCCCCTCCTCCGCACAATCCTTGTTGGTGGCCGCGAGCTCACGGTAGCGGACTAGCAGTACCGTCTAGGGCTACCCCTCTCTCAAACTCAGCTTGCTCACGTTTTTTGTCGTTGGAAGCATCTAGCCTCTTCCATTTTCGTCACCAACAGACTATGACAGCAGCGGCGGCACAGACCAACACGAGAAAAGCTACTGCCATGGAAGGCACTAGCACAGTCACTAGTCGTTTCCGGCTCGTATTGGCACTGGTTACCACCATGGCATCATCAAGAGTGGAGCTAAATGACCAAGACAACACCTGGTGTAGCTCGCTGCAGAATCCAGTTGCTGCCACAAAGCCAACAGCGACTTCCTGGGGCAGGTCCTTCTTCATGTTCACCAACGCGTTCACGCTATATGGCGGCTCGTGCTCGTCGCCGTCGATTTGGAGACGGGCGACCAGGACACCCATGCGGTTGTCGTAGCTGATTTCGGCTGTCATGGTGGCGTCGTTGGAGACAAGGCGCTTTGTCACGTTCGTGTAGGCCCCGGAGTCGATGGAGTTGACGTCTATGCCAATATGGTTGTCGCTGTGGTCCCAGGGGCTGAGGTAGGTTCGTAGGTGTCGAACTCCACGGCGACGATGCGGTCATCGCCCGTGGCATTGAGGCGGTTGTTGTCGTTGAAGAGGGCGAGGTTCTCGCCGTAGCCGTTGGGAGGGAGCCTCGATGGGTAATGTGCCAGGAAGAAAGCCATGTAGTCGGCCATGCCGTCGCCGGCAGGAAGGCTTGTGTTACATAGACGGAGACCTTGGTCCATCTCGTCTTTGGGCCTGATCTGGAACGTGAAGTTGGAGGAGAAGCTGGCCACCTCGCCGGTGGTGTCATCCCAGAGCGGCACCGGCCGTGGGTATGACGCCCGGCCGACGCTGAAGAAGTTGGCTTTGATGTCGTTCTTTGTCAGATCGATCACGTTGCCGGAGCCCATGTGCGTGTCGTGCTCGCACCTGAGCTCCGTGTCGCAGAGGTCGCCACAGCTGGAGAAGTTGCAGCTGAAGGAGAGTGCGATAGCCAAAGCCAGCCCCAGAGGTGCGCTACTGCTTGGAAATAATCTTGACTAGTTGTCTTCGGCATCGCGTCATGTAAAAAAAGCAGTCAAGTCTTAGTTTAGTTGGTAGAGTCGTCCATCGTGTGTTAGGCATAGTAGTCAAGTCTTGGTCTAATTGCACTGCTTGCATCATAGTTGAGCTCGAGTCTTTTGCTACCCTTGTGCCGTGTGCAGCCAATTATGGTTTAGGTCTGTGCCGTGTGCGTGTGGATGTACATGCACGTACGGCTGTAACTTATATAGTACTCCCTCCATTCCACAATGTAATGCCTATAAATTTTTGTGAAAGTCAAACTTTTCCAACTTTGACCAAGTGTATAGAGAAAACTGTCTACATCTACAATACCAAACATGTATGTTCTGAAAATATAACTCATGATGTATCCAATGAGGTGCATTTAGTATTCTAGATGTACCTACTTTTCTCTGTAAATATGGTCAAAGTTTGTAATGTTTGACTTCTGTAAAAATCTATAGGCACTATATTATGGAACGGAGGGAGTAGTTCTTTTTTAAATTGTTACCGAGGAGAAAAGACTCCCCACCTAAATTAGTAGTATATACTATCATACGACTGGGCACGATATGGGTCGTTGGCTAAAGTTTTTTTTGCGCGTGTTCATGCGCTCTTTGATGTGGTCGATACAAGGGCAACATCCAGTGTGTTTATGCGAGGCAGCACAGCAAGTCGTGTCGGTCGCATCGGCAATAGAATGGGAAAAGAGGAAGAGAAGAAGACAGATGAAGAGTGAGAGAGAAAGAGAAGAGGAACACTGTCAGCCGCTGGATCTGGTACAAATGGATGGAGGCGATTACAAACTGCGGGAGGGTCCATCCAACCAATCAGAACGCATTGAGGCCTTTTCGAGCGTTGCAAGCAAACACTCAATACATTTCTTATCTTATATATGTAACCTGTATACCCAATACATTTTTTTATCTTATATACCTCAATACAGTTTTTACATGTAATATGCAACATATAAGTTGTTTTGTAAGAGTTTCCATATTTTTTAATTGATCAGTATTTTGTACAGTATAAATCCCTAGAACTGCATTTAATGGCTTAAATATAGCAAAGGACTGCGTAAAATGCCAAATTTTGGCATGTTACAAGTAATGGTGTGTGTTGAGTGGAGTATAAATAAATTGAAGGTAAACGGATGAATCAACGGCCACTTCACACGCAAACCTCATCTGTTCCTTCTTGAAATCTAGCATCTTCCTTGGAGATGGCCCAATTTATAAGCAGCCTGTGTGACAACTTTTGTGAAACATTCTCAAATTTTTACAACAATCGCTAGGGCATATATCATGGCACCATGCCAAGTATCGTGGTTTTCTTGCTTTGTTTGCATTTTCTCAAATGAAAATGTCAATAACCTCCATGTGTGCCATCGAGTCTTGCCCCCCTTGTGTATGTGAGTCCTATTCTTTACTTGCACAAGGCTTAAAAGTAGACTCAAGGAATCCAGTAGTATTTTTCAACCCACTTCTTACTACTATTTCATTTACCAGTGGTTCAAATTGGAACTATATCCATTAAATGCCTATAAACGCACTTAATGACTTAAATATAGCAAAAAAGCTCTAAAAAGGCCACATTTGAACATGAAAGATATAATAGTGTATGTTGAGTGTAGAAAACATTTGAAGGCCAATGGATGAATCAGTGGTCACTTCACATGCAAACCTGGTCCGTTCCTTCTCGAAACCTAGTTCCTTCCTCGGAGATAGTCCAGTTTGTAAGCAGTAGCGTGACTACTTTTACGAAACATTCTAAAAATTTACTGCAACCTATAGGGTCCATGACACCATGCCAAGTCTGACAATTTTATGGCTTCGTTTACATTTTCTCAATTTAAAATGGCAATACCCTGCATGTTTGTGACCGAGTATTGGCCCCTTGTGTATGGGAGTCCTACTCCTTACTTGCACAAGGCCTAAAAATGTATTTAATAGCTTAAATATAGTAAACGGGCCTTGCAAAATGTTAAATTTTAACATGAAACTATATGGTATATAT
>NC_057801.1:11435034-11455784 GCF_018294505.1 Triticum aestivum | reverse complement strand
GGTGTACTTGACTAGGTTGAGTATTGTTAGAAAGCAATGAAAAATAAAATGAAAAAGTCGGTTAAAAGTATAGTATGTTGGAAAGCTTGACTAGGTTGGTTAAAAGTATAGTTAGCAGTCAAAAGTATGTTGGAAAGGAAATGATCTTGACTAGGTTGTTTTCGGTTGGAAAGGAAATAATCTTGACTAGTTTTTTTTTTTTGACGTGACACCGGAAACAACCTAGTCAAGATCATTTCCTTTCCAACATATAGTATGTTAATTAGCCAGGGTGTTTTAGTAGTAGGAAACTAGCGTACAAGCCAAAAAAATAAAAATCAAAGCTAGTAGGAGACAATATCACATCGATCCTGTGTGTGTGTGGTGCCAAACTGCCAACTGATCCTGAGGCTCCGTGTACAACATTTGTCTCTTGTACTACTTGCTATCGTTGTTAATCAGCAGCGCACCTCTGGCAGGTTTGGCTACCGCGCTCTCCTTCAACTTCAACCTCACCGACAACTCTACTTTGCAACACAGAGCTCAGCTGCGAACGGGGTACACGTGCGATCAAGCTAGCTCGAGACATGTCATCGCTAGGTTGATTTCGTGTGATTTTTCCTCTCCGTCAGGGGATGGTTGGATTGTTGTAAATTTTATTTCAGGATTCAAATCTAGACAAAATATTTTTTAACCAAACATCCGGATAATTAGGAACCAATTTTCACAATTACGTACATCACGCTGAGTCTTCGAACCAGATCCCATATTAATAAGTTCCAATTATTTGTGCATGTGAAATGAGTTTCCCATGTAGTCTAAGTTGTTCTTTGTGTATTTCGCGTGTTATGTGTGTACTTTTCATTTTAATGTGTGTTTGTTTGTGTTGTGTGCGTATATGTGATGTGTGTGTACTTCCCACATCAGTGTGTGTTTTATGTGTGATATACGCATTGTTGTGTATTTTGTACTTCGCATATGTTGCAAGCACCTTAAAACCAGAGTTAATTCAAAACAACTAGAAAAAACCAGAAGAAGAATGTCAAAACCCAAAAAGAAGATGGCATGAATAGACACTCATGGAAAACTTTAGCAATTTTCATGGTGGTGTCTGCATTTGTATATCTATCTACACGCACACGGCACACACCTAAACCTAGTCGGACATGCACACCACAGTCCAACGCCAACTTGGCTGAACCTGTACGACAACATCCTTTTTGGATTGGACTGCAGTGGACGATTCTACCAAATAAACTGACTTGGACTGCTTCAATCAAGAATCAAGACCAATAATTTCCATTCCACCATTGTCCATAAAATCCATCCCTACTTACTCGGTCTCGAGTCGGACACCAACATTGGTAGGCAGCTACAACAATGAGCCCTCACCACCTTCTCTCCGTCTCTGGCTCCGTGTACATCCTTTGTCTTTGCTACTCGCTCTCCTTGTTAACCAGCAGCGCACCTCCGGCAGGTCTGGCTACCGCTCTCTCCTTCAGCTTCAACTTCTCCGATAGCTCCGGCTCCGGCGACCTCTGCGACACGGAGGTCAGGTGCGAACGCGACACGCGCATGGGCCCCGGTGCGATCGAGCTAACAAAGAACGAGATCAGAGACAACTTGTACAGCCTCGGCCGGGCATCATACGTGCACCCGGTGACGCTCTGGGACAACACCACGGGCGAGGTGGCCAGCTTCTCCTCCAACTTCACGTTCCAGATTAGGTTAAAAAACGAGACGGACGGACAGCTTCGTGGTCTCTGTGGCTCGAGCAGTACGCCTAATGATGGTGTAGCTGATGGTATGGCTATGGCTTTCTTCCTGGCGCACTACCCATCCAGGCTCCCTCCCAATAGCGTTGGCGGGAACCTCGCTCTCTTCAATGACAACAACAACTTGGATGCCACTGGTGATGACCGCGTCGTCCCCGTGGAATCCGACACCTTCCTCAACTCCTGGGACCATAGCGACAACCATCTCGGCATAGACGTGAACTCCATCAACTCCAAGGCCTACGCAAACATGAGCAAGCGCCTGGTCTCCGACGATGACGTCGTCATGACTGCCGAGATCAGCTACGAGAACCTCACGGGTGTTCTGGTCGCCCTTCTGCAGATTGACGGCGACGGACCGCCATTCATTGTAAATACTTCGGTGGACATGAAGAGGGATCTGCCCCAACAAGTTTCAGTCGGCTTCGCTGCATCAACTGGTGCGTGCATCGAGCGGCATCAGGTGATGTCTTGGTCGTTTAGATCCACTCTAGATGATGCCATGGTGGCTGCCAGTACCATTCCACGACGTCGAGCACCGGTGCATGTGCTAGTGCATTCTGTAGTAGCAGCTTTTCTGGTGTTGCTCTGTGTTGCCGCTGTCCTCGGGCGATGCATATGGAAGAAGCTAGATGATTCTAAAGACAAAGAACGTGAGCAAGCTGAGTTCGAGAGAGGGGTAGGCCCTAGACGTTACCGCTACTGTGAGCTCGCCGCCACCACCAAGAACTTCCCGGAGGAGGGGAAGCTCGGGCGAGGAGGCTTTGGCAACGTCTACCGGGGTGACAGCCTTAGCGACCAAGACCGCCCGGTGGCCATCAAGATGCTCTCTGCAGAATTGTCTGCACAGGGGAGGAAGGAGTACGAGTCTGAGGTGAAGATCATAAGCCGGTTGAGACATCGGAACCTTGTGCACTTGCTAGGCTGGTCCGACAGCCGCAAAGGGCTCCTACTCGTCTATGAGCTCGTACCGGAAGGCAGCCTGTACCGACACATATACAACACTGTTGGAATAAGCCACGTCGTATGTGGTCGGGCTCGTCGGGTGCGCGCGGGTTGGGCGGGACACACTGGTGCCATCGGGCTCATCGGGTTCGTCGGGCGTGTCGATGGCGCGCGGGACGGACGGGATGTGCGGGACACAGCGGAAGCGTGGCGTGTGTGTGTGTATGTGTGTATGGGCAGCGTGTGTGCCCGTGGCGCGCGTGTGTGCGTGCGTTGTGTGCGTGTGTGCGCATGGGTTGTAGTAGCTAGGCTGTTGGCAATCTGTTGCGAGTAGCGCGCTGTGCGCGTCGTGCGCATGGCCGAGCGGAGCGCTTGCATGCAGCAGCCAGTCGTACGTACGTGCTTGGCCGAAGCGTAGGCGCTGCGTTGTCGAGGGCTACAAAGCCGGCCGTAATCTCAGTTTGTTTGTGGCGTTGGTTATGTTGACGTATAATGTGCTGCTTAGTCTCTTCAATCAGATCGGCCTTTCGGTTGCATTGGCTAGAGCATGTACTTCTACATGGTATCAGAGCCAAGAGGTCTTGAGTTCAAGACCCGGTTGGCGCAATTAAATTGCAGCCCACTTTCGGTCCACGTTTAGGCCTGTGGAGCCACACGTGAGGGGGAGTGTTGACGTATAATGTGCTGCCTAGTCTCTTCCATCAGATCGGTCTTTTGGTTGCATTGGCTAGAGCATGCACTTCTACAGGTTAGTCAAGAGGAAAAAGGGGACGTTTGAGCGCCAGAAAAACTGTCCAGCTTGCCTTTGTCTACCTCCGTCCGTGAGTGAACCAAAGAGTTAGTCTAGTGCGGCAACAACATTTCGTATCAGAGCTTCGGTTCGGCCGATCACCGGCGACCATGGCGCTCGTCCCACACGGCGGCGGTGCGGGCGGATCGGCGATGATGGCGATGCCGATGTTGACCGCGGACAACTACACGGTCTGGGCCATCAAGGCGCACGCGATCCTCGACGTCCACACCGTATGGGAGGCGGTGGCGCCGGACGACGCGGCGGTGAACGGGCGGAAGGACAAGATGGCGCGCACATTGCTTCTTGGGGCGTTGCCGGAGGATGTGCTGCTGCAGGTGTCGACAAAGCTCACCGCCAGGGAGGTATGGGACTCCCTGAAGGTGAGGTTCGTCGGCGCCGATCGGGTCCGTGCGGCCAGGCTGGCGACGCTGCGCGGCGAATTTGACCGCCTGAAGATGGCGGGCGGCGAGGAGCTCGACGTGTACGGCGGGAGGCTCGCGGCGATGGCGGCGAGGTACGCCAACCTCGGGGAGATGTGGATACGGTGTCGGATCGGCTCTTCCCGTTGTCGCCAGCATCGAGCAGTTCCACGACGTGACAACGATGGCGTTCGACGAAGCGCTCGGGCGGCTGCGCGCGTTCGACGAGCGAGTTCGGCGTCGACGGCAGGACAGCGGCGAGCGGGCGGACGGACAACTCCTGTTCACGGCGGCGCAGTGGCGGGCGCGGGAGCGGCAGCACGGCGGAGCACGGGACGACGACGACGGGCGCAGCGTGGCGTCGGGGAGCAGCGGCAATAGGCGTAGGCACTGCTACAAGTGCGGGGAGCACATGCACTTCCGGCGCTAGTGCCCGCAGCTGCGGAAAGGACCGGCGGCGGAGCAGGCTCTCTTGGCTGATGCCAACGTCGACGACGACGGACTCCTCTAGGCCGTGGCTTAGGGTGTGTGTGTTGGAATAAGCCACGGCGTGTATGGTCGGGCTCGTCGGGTGCGCGTGGAACGGGCGGGACACACTGGTGTCGTCGGGCTCGTCGGATTCGTCGGGCATGTCGGTGGCGCGTGGAACGGACGGGACGTGCGGGACGCAGCGGAAGCGTGGCGTGTGTGTGTATGTGTGTGGGCAGCGTGTGTGCCCGTGGCGCGCGTGTGTGCGTGTGTGCGCATGGGTTGTAGTAGCTAGGGGAAAAAAATTCTATGAGAGCAGGTCTCACGGGTTAGCAGGTGAGACCCATCTTGATGGATGACACGTGGCATTTGCAAATCACAAAGCATCTATCCCACCCCCACCTGAAATCAGGGGGGGAGATTAGATGCTTTGTGATTTGTGAATGCCACATGTCATCCATCAGGGCGGGTCTCATCGGGTTTATATGAGACCTGGTCTTATATAATTTTTTTCCGTAGCTAGGCTGTTGGCAATCTGTTGCGAGTAGCGCGCTGTGTGCATCGTGCGCATGGCCGAGCGGAGCGCTTGCATGCAGCAGCCAGTCGTGCGTACGTGCTTGGCCGAAGCGTAGGCGCTGCGTTGTCGAGGGCTATAAAGCCGGCTGTAATCTCAGTTTGTTTCTGGCGTTGGTTAGTCAAGAGAAAAAAAGAGGCGTTTGAGCGCCAGAAAAACTGTTTAGCTTGCCTTCGTCTACCTCCGTCCGTGAGTGAACCAGAGAGTTAGTCTAGTGCGGCAACAACAAACACTAGTTGCCTGCTTACTTGGCCTGAGAGGTACGTGACTACTCCCTTTGCCATAAATTAATTGAATGTTATGTTTGTAGATTATTAGATTATTTATAAAATGTATATCTGTACAATATATTTTTGATGTTGTAGATCTTAGCATATTTTTCTGTGAACTTTGGTTGACTTGGAAGAAACCTAGAACTTCAATTAATTGGAATGAACACAATCATTATGAAATCACTTCCTCCATTTCGGTCATTCCCAATATTTTCCATTAATTTAATCACTAGTACATCTATAAATATGCATGGTACTTAATCAACCTGATCTTATTGAGTGACACGTACAGATACAAGATCATCCTTGGACTGGGATCTGCATTGCGCTATCTCCACACAGAGTGGGATCAGTGTGTGCTTCATGGCGACATCAAGCCCAGCAACATACTCCTCGACTCATCACGCAACACCAAGTTGGCGGATTTCAGGCTGGCGAGGCTCGTCGAGCATGGAGCCGGGCCACTGATGACGCAGGTTGTCATGGGCACCGTAGGGTATATAGACCCGGAATTCATCCGCACGCGCCGGCCAAGCACCGAAGCCGACGTCTACAGCTTTGGCATCGTTGTGTTGGAGGTCGTGTCCGGCCGGCGACCGGAGATGGGAACAGGAGAACCGGCCGACAAAGCCATCCCGTTGCTCAGATGGATTTGGGACCTGTACGAGAAGGGAACCATAGTTGAAGCGGTGGAAGAGAGGCTCAAGGGGGAAGACATGCAGCAGCTCGATGATGTCGACATCAGTAAGGGGCAAATGCACCACGCGCTAGTCGTGGGGCTCTGGTGCACGCACCCGCACCTGGGTGTGCAGCCGTCAGTAGTACAGCTCATGAACGTCTTGCAGTCGGAGGACGTCACGTTGCCGACCCTGTCGCCGCCAGCCCTGGCCAACATTAACACTGGATCACATGCCTCATCGGCCATTGCTTGTAGCGACGTGTCTTGGGCCAGCAGTGGCAGATGACCAAATCTATTTTACTGAAGAGCCTGTTGTATACAACTTACACTAATAAATGAAGCTTCACCACCTCCCGAAACTGCCATCGATTTCCTATGTTGTATTGTCGTTTAGGACTAGTTGATGTTTTTGAAATTCTGCTATTGCGGTTTTCTGGTCACTAGGCATCACATACATATATAATTAACATTTCTCAATATTTCTTTCCATGGTTGATATAGGCTTTGCAGATGTGGCGGCAATTTCTTGTTTTGCGAGGGTTTCCCATCATTTTATAACTTGCGTGTGGTGGAGCTGTGTACCTTGTTCCATCCCATAGCTAAATATTTGCCCCAAACAAGGCCTATGACCCCACGTCTTAGGGAAAGATGTGAAAATGCTAAACCCACGAAGCCGCTACGTATCTGTTACGTAAAATTCCAACCAATCTAAACAATCCCTCCCTGAATTTCAGGCGGGGTGGGCCTCACCCTCCCTTTAATCGAATCAAACATTTCCACATTTCCACGTCAGATCAGCCCGTAAATGTACATAAATCATTATGTGGACGTACCATTTGCTCGGGAAAGCTGAGAGTGGATTTTGCGTTGGGTTAAGTCCGAAAATCCTACACCTACAGGCCTCTTTTTTTTTTAATTTCATTCCCCCTCTATTTATTCATGTAGTGCAGGAATCTCTGCCGAAACGATGGACAAAATACAATCGGGGGGCACATGCAGCCACACCTTACATAAATTATTAGAAATCCCTTCTTTAGCTAGTACGTGAGCTGCTCCATTGGCCGAACGCCGAGTCCAGCTTACCTTCCATTCTTGGGGGGTACTGCAGTAGCCTTTTCACTTCCTCTATCGTTGGTCCCAACACAGAGAGATCTCTGTCCTTGCTCTGCAACTTGTAGACGATCTCCTTGCAGTCCATTTCAATGTGCAGCTTCATGGCGTTCACCTCGTCCGACAACTGAGCTGCGCGCCGGCAGGCCAACAGCTCGATGGTTGCAGGGTCTGTACAGCTCGGAAAAAAGTGGCATGCTCCACCCAAGAAGGCTCCATCATAACTTCTAAAGACCACACCGGCTCCTCCTTTATCTCCCAGCATGGACGTGGCTACATCTACGTTGACCTTAGTCCAACCTGGGTCTGGTGGTTCCCATTGCTGCACTTGTGCCTGCTTGGGTACCCTGCTCTTACGACCATGTATACTCCTGCCATTCCTCCACATGTGTAACAACTGATCTTGCAATTTCTGCAGCCTCCTCAATTTTCTTCCCTTCCCGAGCGTTATTTCTTGCTAACCATAATCCATAGACCCCCTGGGCCATGATCGCTTTTTCGTCATCTGAAGCCTCACTGAACCACTCGAGCAACCAGTTTGAGAGATCACTCTGGGAGCTGACAACAGCCGGTGGGATCGCCACTGGCACTCCCAATTCCGAGTGCATTACCTTCCAGAACTTTGCTGAGTGATGATAGCCCCAAAATCGGTGATAGTTTGTCTCTTCTCGTCCACATGCTACGCAAAAAACACCTGCCTTGATGCTTCTTCTCGCAAGCTCTGATCCTACTGCGAGCCCGTTTCTAATCAGCCTCCATACATGAGTTTTGACCTTGCCCGGCGCGACCGTATCCCACAGGCTAAGCCAGGCCTTGTGCTTTGCTACTGAAGAGGAGGGTTCCGGGCATCCGTTCTTGAGCTTCTTTTGTGACATGCGAAGATGGTACGCAGACCTACCCGTAAAAACTCCGTTTTTTTGTGAAGTTCCACGCTAGAACGTCCTCCATGCCCGGACCCCCTATTCGTATCTGCATGATTTCTTGCGCTTCGTCCAGGGGAAACATGTCCAGTACCTTGGACACATCGAACGCTGAACCACTCGCATCTAGCAAGTCACTAACTCTGGTGATCCCATGGATATATGTTTGACCCAGTGGCAGCATACTCCCCTTCCTAGGAATCTAGTGGTCGTGGTGGATTCTAACCTTCGTACCATCACCAATTCTCCAAATGAGTCCATCCAGTAGTAAGTTTCTCCCATGTAAAATGCTCTTAAAAGTGAAAGAGCCCCCACCTGAGCATGTAGCATTGAGAATAGAGCCTTCCACAAAATACCTAGCCTTTAGCACCCTTGCACACAGTGATGTTGGGACTTGCAAAATAGGCCAGGCCTGTTTTGCAAGCAACGCTTGGTTAAACGCCTCCGGGTCTCGAAATCCAAGGCCCCCTTCATGTTTCCTAGTACACATTTTGTCCCACGCGATCCAATGCACCTTCTTCTCACCATTTGTTGCACCCCACTAGAAGTTCGACGAGATCGAAGACAGGTTCCGGCACATTTTCTTTGTGAGTTGAAAACAGCTCATGGTGAACGTTGGTGTGGACTGATGGCCAGATTTGACTAGTACTTCCCTTGCTGTTTTTGAGAGCCCTTGTCCCTTCATCCTGCTACCTTTTTTCCCGCACACACTTTCACATACCTGAAAGTTCCATCTTTAGACCTCCCCACCACCGTAGGGAGTCCCAAGTATCTTTTGCTTAATGCCTCAGAAAAAATTCCAATAGTTTGCTTCAAACATGCTTTATCCTCTTCCTTACTTCCTTTCCCAAAGAAGATGGCAGATTTCTGCATGTTCACCTTCTGTCCAAAAGCCACCTCATAGTCATGGAGGATCCTCCAAAGCGTGACAAAATTCTCCTTAGAGCCTTCAAGAAACACCACACTATCATCCGCAAAGAGAAGGTGAGTTACTTTGGGGCCAGTGCTCCCAAAAGAGATTCCCTTGATTTCTTTTGTGTCCTGGGCATGTTTTAACATCGCTGAGAAACCTTTGACACAAAATAGAAAAAGATACGGCGACAAAGGATCACCCTGGCGCAGCCCTCTGGAAGGGGAAAAACTGTGAGAGAGACCACCATTTAGCTTCACTGCGAACCTTGCCGTCGTAACACATTGCATGACCATTCCTATCCAACGCCCCGAGAAGCCAAACCTCGCCAACATTTGTTCGAGGAACACCCATTCGACCCTATCATAGGCTTTCATCATGTCCAGCTTTACCGCACACAGTGGATTTCTCCTTTTCCTTTTCCTGATAGCATCCACACACTCATAGGCGACCAGTACATTGTCAGAGATTAATCTACCAGGGACGAAGGCGCTTTGCTCTTTTGATATTAAGATAGGTAACACCACCTTCAGCCTATTAACCAAAACTTTCGCCGCAATCTTGTACAAGACGTTACACAGACTTATAGGCCGAAACTGAGAGAGCAGTTCAGGTGAGCACACTTTCGGGATCATCACAATAACAATATTATTTAAACCATTGGGTGCTGCTTTCCCTGACAGAAAATCACGAACCGCAACACAAATATCATTCTTGACGAGCGACCAGTGTCGTTGGTAGAACAACGCAGGCAGCCCGTCCGGACCCGGCGATTTTGTTGGGCCCATCTGAAATAGTGCTCTTTCGATCTCCTCATCATTGACCTCTGCCGTGAGCTTGGAATTCATATCATCAGTTACTACCACGTCAATATGTTGCAGCAGTTTTTCACTCTCCTGGGATCCCTCTGAGGTGAATAAATTGGCATAGTATTTTGCTGCCATCTCTCTCATTCCTTGGTCGTCCATGCACTTTGACCCATCTTCTTTCTGTAGGGTCTTTACCGTATTTTCCCGTTTCCTATGTGATGCCCGATTCTGAAAATATTGTGTATTTTGGTCGCCCTCTGTCCAGTCAACTCAGGATCTCTGCTTCTGATAGACTTCCTCCCTTTCGTACAGCTCATATAGCTGGTCCTCAATATCCTTAATCTCCTGCCTGTAGCCCGTATGCATCGCCCTCTCCTTAGCATCACGCAGTTGTCTTTTCAAGTGCGCAATCTGTTTCTTAATGGATCCAAACACGTCCCTGCTCCACCCTTTAATTTGCTTGGAAACAAACTCCAGTTTATTGCATGCAGCACCAACCCCCGCTTAGCTGCATGGGCATCAAGCCATGCATTGGTAATCATCTCGTCGTACTTCTCATGCCTCGCCCATGCTACCTCAAACTGGAAAGGCCTTTGCCCTGATTTGCTACCTGTGGCCAGTGCCGACAAGGCTTGAATAAGCAGGGCCTGACGATCGGACTCCTCCGTCAGAACATGTAAAACCTTAGTTTGTGGAAAAAGTTGCATGAAGCCAGCGTTGCATGTAGCTCTATCCATCCGCACTTGAATATTCTCTCCATCCTCACGTTTATTAACCCATGTAAATTGATAGCCCGAGAACCCCAAGTCCGCCAAGCCACAGTCCGTCAAACAGTCCCCAAATGCCTCCATCTGCCTTAAGCTCCTTGGTTTTCCTCCCATCTGTTCGCTCTGGACCAAAGCTTCATTGTAGTCACCTGCACAAATCCATGGTAAGTCATCTTGGGCCGGAAGATACCGAATTACTTCCCATGTTTTCTTCCTTTTGTCTACACATGGTTCCCCATAAATTCCAGTGAATCTAAAGGAGACCCCATCAACATGTATCTACTGGCACCATGGTCGTACGGTGACATTCGAATGGTCTCTCCACCATAACGCAAGTCCACCACTCTTCCCCTCACAATCTACAGCCACTCCCTGTCTGAACTCTGAAGCCAGGTCTCCATTTCAAGCGCTCCATAGCATGTGATCTTTTCTTCGTCTCCGACAAGAAAACCACCGCTGGGTTGTAGGACCGTACCAGGTCTCTAAGCTCGCCCACTGTCAGGTCCAACCCCAATTCCCGACAGTTCCAGGCAAGAATATTCGTTGCTCCCGTCGGCCTGCCTAGCAGGGTCCGCCGATGAAACGTGATGCTCCGAGATGCGGTCAAACACCGTAGACGTTTTCTGCCTAGTGTCGCGAATGAACGCATCATTTCCAACTTGCCTGTCCAGGTCTCCCTTTGCCACCCAGTATTGTTTCGATCTCCTCTTCCTCTCCCCTATGGCATTTTTGCGAGGGCTCCTAGGGGAGTGGTGATCTTCATACCCAGGTCTCGGCTTCTTCACATAGTAACCCCTCCTTCGCTCCTCTCTATAGCTTGACTAGAGCTACCTG
Organism: Triticum aestivum; assembly: GCF_018294505.1. Lineage (NCBI taxonomy): Eukaryota > Viridiplantae > Streptophyta > Magnoliopsida > Poales > Poaceae > Triticum > Triticum aestivum. Next base: position 11,444,530 of record NC_057801.1, on the reverse strand, counting down.
AACCATCACAATCTTTATAGCCATGTTGCTTGTATTGGGGTCTCAACTCAGCTTGCTTATTCAGCTGTCTCTGCCGTAGTTCATTCCGCATCTCTCTCTCTCTCTCTCTCTCTTCTGCTCCAACTTGTCCCGAAGGTCCTTTCCCTTCAAGTCAGCCGGCCCGTGCCTCTGCTTGTTTGGACTAGAAACTTCCCCCTGGTCAAATTTTCCTTCCATGCCAGTGCGGGAATCAGCCGGGGTATTGAATTCCTTGTTGAGATTACGCTTTGTGGGAAGATCACGCACATACCCAAATATTCTCCTTCCCATATCCGCATCACTTGACCTAGCACTCCCCTGACTGTTTGTACTACTTGCTGCAGCTCTATGAGCCCCTTCCTTTATTGAAGTCGAGCGTCCCGTCGAGGCCCTTAGCCACTCACCCCATTGCTGGTCAGATTCGACCGGGGGCACACACCCTTCTGCACCATGCACAAGGCGTCCACACTCGAAGCAGAAGTGAGGAATTTTTTTCATATGCAAAATCAAACCAAGTCTGTTCTATATCATCATCTGACTTCTTGAGATAGAACCCTCTAACCAATGGCTCAAAAACAGAAAGTTTGGCCCTAAACCGCAGGTTCGTACCTTTAGCGAACCCATCTTTCTCAACATCCACCCGGACTACTCCGCCAAGCCAATTCCCAAGAGCTTCGCCAAATGCCTTTGATCTTTTATCAAGTGGTAAATCTGCAACTCTCACCCACGCCTCCATTGTATCGAAAATCATCTCTGATGGCCTTGTTGCTCCATCATAGTCCTTCAGTACAAGCACGTTGAAGTCAAACTGCCATGGGCCATTGTTCAAAGCATGTTTCCAGTCTCCTTCGCTTCCAAAGTTCACCAGGAAAATATTTGGTCCAACAATCTTGAACTTGGCCTCCCTGTGTAGACCCCAAGCCCTAGGCATCGCCTTCTCCAGAGCACACATGTTTATAGGTCTTGGAGTAAACGCTTTCCCAATTGTAGACCACTTAGCTGCCCTAGGTTGCTCCTGCTCGGATTCCTTGAATATGAAACCTGCAGCCTCCTTTTCTGCCAACACTAGGCCACCCATCCTCGCCGTCAGGCCCGCTACCTTCGCCGACACCTTGCCATCCACAGGGGACCGCGAGGAGTTCCTGCTTTGAGCGCCCAGTGGTGTCTTCATTGAAGGTGCCGATGCCAGTTGTGTCGACGATCTAGGTGTTGCCCTCATCTTCGCAGCTGCAGATAGTCCATGCGACACGTCTGCTCCGTTTCTTGCCTTCTTCGCCATGGCACCACCACGAGAGAGAGAACCCTACCGATCCGCATGCAGGAGGGCGCCGTCGCCCCTCCATGCACTACTGGAGTACCACCCCACCACTGTGGGGAAACCCTAACCCTAGCTGCAGGGACGATCGCCTTGCAATCGCCCGTTGCCGCCTCTTCGTGTTTTCCTCACGAGGTGGACCCGCTTGCTCGATGCACCGCCTTACACCTACAGGCCTCTACACATGCAAACGCCCCTCCCCTGAATTTCACCAGGGTGGGCCCTGGCCACCCCTCCCCCAACTCCAATCCTCAAACCCCATGTTGGATAGTAGGTAAACTTCGTAATAGAAACTACGATAGGTGTAGCAAAGACCGGTCAAGTCCCTCCTGATGAAAGTATGTTGGCAGCCCAAATGCAGCCCATAAGTCCAACATGCATGAGTATTTTTACTCCACCAAGTTTTGGCCGGACCTAGCACATCCCCTACATATAACAGAGTATTTTTTTTCATTTTCATATCATTTTCGGCTATCGAAACATATTTCATTGAAGGACACTGATACATTGGAGTACATAATTTACCAATTCTTCGCTATGAGAATGAAAGCAAAGAAAGCAAAAACCACAATTAGACACTTTAAAAGATATCCAACTTTCATAACTGCTTCCACTAGTTGGATTAATATTTCGGGATAAATGCATTTTTGCCCTTAGTCGAAACCACCCCATGGGTTTTGCTCTTACTTTTCGGCTCTGCTCAGTTTTGCCCTTAGATTTGTCCCTGATGTCATCCGATTGCCCTTTGACCATTTGATCTATACTTTAAAAATCTTTACCTCTTTACCTACTAATAAACCACCAATCGCTTTTGGTCGTCCGTCAAAAAAATTGCCCCCGAAGTTCGCATTAATTACCCACTACGCCACCGGTAAGTGAGAAAAACGGTTCGCTGTGGCTGCATCCGCGTCGCGTTTGGTTCATATAAAGCAACACTCATTGATATATCAAGTATACGTGACTAGCCCGCTGGTTGGAGCTTGGGTCTTGCCTCAGGTAGACCTGGGTTCGAACCGTGCTCTCCTCCGTTTTGTTTTTTCTTTCTTTTCTTTTGGCTGCACCACGTAATATTCAGTTAATAAGAAGAAATCCCCTCGCATAAAAACATATCATACATATGTGCTTCACTGGTTAGAGCCTAACTCTTTCAACTGGGAGACCTAGGTTGATTTTAGAGGAATTCATAAAAGTATTGATCTAGAGCATGAATGTCTGAGCAACTCAACTTAATTGTTAAAACATATTATTATTTCTGAACATATAATTTCTGCGCTCCCTAATTGTTACAGAAAGGAGAATCAAGATCTTTGTTTATATGTTGGATACGATTGTTGGTATAATTTCGTGTGGTCCTTTTCTTTTGTCAGATTGTATTATATATACAGACTTCCATGATACATATATTGCTGTCCCTTGAAATCAACTACTTTTGAAAGAGGAACAGATGTATGTATTAAAATTACAGCTCACTAATCTGGCCGGATCTTGCATGTCCAATTCCATGCACTCTTCGGAGCAGCTCTCTCTGCCTCCCCAAGCACTTCTCTCTCCCCACCCTAGCTTGAAGACGAGCTGCACCCAGTCGGATGGATATAGCCAGGTACTTACGTGAGACTGGAATTTATTCCTGATAGATAGTTATTGAACTGACAACCATTAAAAGCAGCGCTGCGTACATATGGCATCTATAAAAGGCGTCTTCTCTAAGCTCTCGATCAGTATATCTATCATGTATTCATTAATCACTACTATATATATTAAATATACGAATCTCAAATGCCCAACTTGTTGCGTAGATGTCGTCCTCGCCTGTCGCCGTGTCCCAAAAAACCGCACCGCTACTCACTACTACTACTTAGAGGCTTAGATACGAAATGAATATAGTCGAGTAGGGCATTTTGGAGATCGAGCTCCATGGAGCCCTTTATTTTGAAAATTTTAAAATTCATAAATTTCATTTCAAAAAAATCTGGAAAAAAAATACACATGTATGAGAGGATGTAAAGTGTATGTGTGAAAAAATTCAGGATGAAATACCTTGAATTGTGAGCTGCTCCCCCAAAAAAAATCATGGACTTTAAAAATGAACAGTACATATGTTAGAAAGCCTTAGATTTGTCTTTTTTGTGTAGCTCATATTTTAATGTATTTCGACCTGAAAATTTGCACACATGTACATTATGTATCTAGATATATCTGTATTTAATTTCAGAATTTTTTGAAACTGAAAATTTTGAATTTTGAAGTTTTCAAATAAAGGCCTCCATGGAGCTCGGTCTCCGTTTGGCATTTTTGCAACTTGATGAGGTTCTGAATTAACTTAAGGTAGTGTGCTTGCCTTTTTATGATATATGGTGTAATAAATTTGTCTCCTTTAGTATTTTTTGTACTAAATGAATATAGTTCTAGCTGTTCCCTAAGTTTTTTTTTATTTCTGCTTCTTATATTGTGATAGCATAGGTGCGGCATATTCGTATTAAATCTGAAACATATGTGATCTTAAATTATTTTGGCATAATCTAGAATTTATTTCATGGGCTTAGTTTGTACTTTGCCATTCTATGTGAGAATAAGATGTATTTTTAATTATATACTCACATATGGTCATCTGATTAAGATTTGAGTATAAGCAAGCGATTGTCAAAGTTGTCATGAAAAACACTAGGCTTCTCATTACAGTGGATGGTAAAATTTCTTTTACACTGATGTTATGGGTGCGTGAAAGCGGTGTGCTAGAGTGTTATTACCAAGTTCATCATCTTATGATTCATCGCATTTGCCGTGACTAGATGGACAACTTGACCACCATCGGCGGCGGTGACCAAGAGGAAAAGCTGCAACGTGGATGTAGCAAAAAGGATGTGTGAAGATTTGTTTCTCCCGTTGCAACGCACAGATTTTTTAGCTATAAGAATTCATCTTCAAATGGTGTAGGAATCCACGAAATACCATTCCCTGGTTTCGTAATTTTGATATTCCTAAAACCTATTAGGATTTATGATCTTTTAGAAAAAGAGAGGATTTAGGATGCATATCCGAAGGAGATGTGCATCTACCGTGTTCTTCAGCGGTTCTGATAGAGTAATTTTTCTAAATTGATTTGAGATGTCGAATATGCTTATACTTGTGGTTCGCTTCATGGTTCCCTGTAGAACTGAATGGAGAAAAAAATAATAATCAAACAGATTTAAGTTGCTAAATTATAATTAGTTGAAAAAGGTATTATTTTGTCTATCCATGCTTATGCTTCTTTTTTATCAGCAAAAGAAGCTGTGTTACAGGAAACTCCTTCCTCACATTGAGTGTGATAAAAGTAGCATGGATCTTATTTTGTAATGTAAAATTTCAGTTTTAGTAGGTTTGCATCTGTTTCAAAGGTATTGCTTTTCAGAGATAATTAATGATACAATTAAGGAAAATGCAAAAAATCTCCCGTTGCAACGCACGGGCATTTTTCCTAGTTCATAATAAAATTCATATACACATACAAATTCACAACAAATCAAATAAAAAAATGACTTGTTCCCAGGTCACGACCTGGTCGCCACCCATTCCTCGACCCCATCGACCTGAATTAATTCCTGGCAAGTGGCAACTAGACAGACCTAAACTCGATATTAGGTATTCCTATACGCATACAAGCACCATTCCTTTAACTAATCTGATCACGCGGCAGTTTTGGTTAATTCCAACATCGTGTCCGAGGTTATATATGCCGGTCGATCCTAGCTGAAGCTTGCCGGGCGGAGCTTACACCAAAACTGAAGCTGGCAAATCCATCTGTCTATGTAGATATCTAGCACTCGCACTCCCATCCCGTACCGTCCATCTCCCAAATCGCCAAGCAGCAACAATGGCTGCCGCAGTCATGAGCCCTCACCACCTTCTCTCCGTCTCGGTGTACATCATCATCTGGCTCTGCTATTCGCCAGGTCTGGCTACCGCGCTCTCCTTCAGCTTCAACTTCTCTAGCTCCGGCTCCGGCGACCTCTGCGACACGGAGCTCAAGTGTGAACGTGACACGCGCATGGGCTCCGGCGTCATCGAGCTAACGAAGAACGAGAATGACGCCAACATCTTCAGCATCGGCCGGGCGTCCTACGCGCGCCCGGTGACGCTCTGGGACAACGCCACCGGCGAGGTGGCCAGCTTCTCCTCCAGCTTCACGTTCCAGATCAGGCCCAAAAACGGGTCGAACAACACTTTTGGCCTATGTAACTCGAACTTCACTACCACTACCGACGGTAGTGCTGACGGTATGTCTTTCTTCCTGGCGCCCTTCCCGTTGAGGCTACCTACCAACAGCTGGGGCGCGAACCTTGCTCTCTTCAATGACAGCAACCAGTTCAATGCCACCGGCGAGGACCGGATAGTCGCGGTGGAGTTTGACACCTACCTCAATCGCTGGGACCACAGCGACAACCACATCGGCATAGATGTCAACTCCATCGACTCCAGGGCCTACGTAAATGTGACCAAGCGCCTTGTCTCCGACAACGCCATCATGACTGCCGAGATCAGCTACGACAACCATACAGGTAATCTGGCTGCCCGTCTCCAGATCCAGGGAGACGGGCCTCCATATGACGTGTCTACGTACGTGGACATGAAGAGAGAACTGCCCCAGCAAGTTGCAGTCGGCTTCGCCGCAGCAACTGGTTTCTGCGCCGAACTACATCAGGTGTTATCTTGGTCGTTTAACTCCACTCTAGATGATGCCACCGTGGCTACCAATACCATTCCACGACGACGTCGACCACAGGTACCTGTCCTGGTGCCTTCAGCAGTAGTAGCTTTTCTCGTGTTGCTTTGCGGTGCCGCTGCTGCTGCCCTGTTAGTCCGTCAGCGACGCAAACATGAGCAAGCTGGGTTCAAGAAAGGGGTAGGCCCTAGACAGTACTGCTACCGTGAGCTCGCGGCCGCCACGAAGGATTTCGCGGAGGAGCGGAAGCTCGGGCGAGGGGGCTTCGGCAACGTCTACCGGGGCAGCAGCCTCAGCGACCAAGACAGCCCCGTGGCCATCAAGCTGTTGTCTGCGGAATCGTCTGTGCAAGGAAGGAGAGAGTTCGAGGCAGAGGTGAAGATCATAAGCCGACTGAGGCATCGGAACCTTGTGCACTTGCTAGGTTGGTCCGACAGCTGAGAGGTCTCCTGCTCGTCTATGAACTTTTGCCGGAAGGCAGCCTCGACCGGCACATATACAACACCAATCGTCTGCTTACTTGGTCCGAGAGGTACGTATAAAATCATCATCAAATTTCACTCCCTTTTTTTACCGTAATTTCACTCCCTTTTTTGGATCATTTCCATTATTATAATTTAATCATGAGGCAATTAACCTACACATATGGTGTACAAATACAAAATTATTCTTGGACTGGGATCTGCAATACACTACCTCCACACAGAGTGTGATCAACGCGTGCTCCATGGTGACATCAAACCCAACAACATACTATTGGACTCGTCACACAACACCAAGCTGGCGGATTTTGGACTAGCGAGGCTCATGGACCATGGAGCCAGCCCGCAGACAACTCAAGTTGTCATGGGCAGTGTGGGGTACATAGACCCGGAGTTCATCCTCACACGCCGGCCGAGCCCAGAAGCGGATATCTAGAGCTTCGGTGTTGTTCTGTTGGAGGTCGTGTCTGGCCGGCGTCCGGTGATGGATATGGATCAACCGGACGACAACGCCATCCCCCTTTTGCGGTGGATCTGGGACCTGTACGAGACGGACACCATTGTTAAAGCGGTGGATGAGAGGCTCCTCGGTGACGATGGCGACTATAAGTCACAGATGCACCGTGCACTGGTTGTTTGGCATTGGTTGTTTGACGATGGCCTCGACCCGGGTGAAAGGATCGATATCGTAGACTAGAGGGGGAGCGAATAGGCAACTACAAATTTTTAGCCTTTCTTAACAAATTAGGTTTAGCAACAAATAAGTTGTCTAGAAATGCAACTAGGAACAACTACGTGTAAATATCTCAATAGAGTATCGTCCCAAGGAAGAGTAGGAGACGAGGGTTAATGTGAGTGTTGAGTTGTCACAGGTCTCATATTAATTGGTTGTTTTGGTATCTGCAAAGATTATGATTTGGACGGGACAAGTAGTTGAGGTGTAAAATAAAGTGGCTATAACTAAGGTTGATACTAAAGAACAAAAGTAAGGAATATAAAAATAAATGACGATTTTCCTGCAATGAGTAGAACTTAGGTGTGGAGAAATTCAGTTCACGATGAATATCAAATGTGCTAGTGCAATGATAACATGTAATTAGCTATTCGTGTGATTCTACCTCTCGTATTCTATGCTTGATAAGCGACTCACCCTTGGATAATCAAACTCCTCCTAACGGAATTGTTGTGACTCTATTATCCTGCCTTTCTATATCATCTCCACTGGTCGGCTTGACAATTAAGGTTGTTAGACCGGATCAATGCTTTAAATACTGTAGCTTCATGTTATCCTCGTATTGTCTTCACTCCTTGTTCATACCAACACATGTCACCTAGGTTTTAAATATCAAGCATATAACAGATTAGTAAAGTGGAATTGTGCGTTCAATTAATTTATGATTGTGAAACCAATATGACATTCAGAGCTAATTAATTATTGCAGTATTATGATTTCTAACATGCTAACTTAGTGCTAAATTTGGTTTACTTGAGCAGGAATTTATCAAACTTGGGGTCGTCCATGGTAACATTAAAAACTATGATGAAATTTGAGGATGATCTCTGGCAACATGAATAATTATTATTGTATTAGCTTCAGGCATGAAGCACCATTGTGTTTGACTGGGTAGTGACCTATATCACTCTATTTTCCTACATATTCAGATGACGTAAGGATTGGGAAAAATATGTGGCATTAGGGTTTATCTTTCACTACAATTATATATAGAAAATGATAGATTGCTAGAGTTTTTTTTAACCCAACACAAATGGCCATGAGCCATTCACATAAACTTAATAATATATATTATTAAAACACATAGTTTAATTGAACTTTAAGAAATGAATTTATTAATTGAGTATAAATATGTATATTCTTACTTCATATTGGAAGCGCAGTCGTGAAATATAATAGGCGAAACTATTATTTGCACATAAGCAAAAAGATATGACACAATTGAAAAAAAGCACAATGTATGAGGTCAAAAGAGCTAAGTTTGGACAGTTAATACTAGGAATCTCCAACCAATAGACTATAGCAAATCCTTTATTTTGACAAATGATATATTTAAGAATCACTCGATGATGAAAACCAGTTAATGTATACATAGGTGTAGTCTAAATTCAAGATCCGTAATGTGGCAATTTTGGTGCATACTTGTAGGACGTTATATGTTATACTCACATTTACAATAAATATTTCAGAATGGGTTGACTTTCTGATTTTTTTTAGTAAGGACGCGACTAATTTCCAGACGTACTGATTTTAAGAACAGATACGGACGACCCGTACTAGCTTTGATCTGGTGCATGCAAAAGGAGGCGCGCGCATGCATGCGACCCAGCATGAGGCGCGGGTGAGCACCTCAATTTTGAACATGCATGCATATACCAACAAATTTGATGATGTCAGCAAATATTCCTTCAAAAAACAAACTTCAAAATGATTTGTAGGTCAAACCGTCGGGCGGATTGGAAAACCGTTTTTACACAAAAAAATCGTTGCGACGAGCGCTTCAAAACTAGATCCCATGTTGGTATGTTTCGACGACTTTTTTTAGGTCAAAAGTTACCATGCTGGACTACGTAAGTTATCACGCATGCAGTACGTAACTTATCAACCGTACAGCAGGATTTTAGCGACAGATCCGCATGATCCCCTTCGATGGCTCCCGCTTCCCCCATTCTTCCCCGATCGATTAGTTTGACAATAATAAAAAACATAAATTGAGAAAAAAGAGTGTTCTACATGGGATTCAAACCTACATCAGGTAGCAAGGACATGCCAAATGTCAATACCAACAACCATTACACCAACCTACCCCCCTCCCACCACCACCCCCATCGCCAAAGTTACCGAGGGGATGTTTTATCAACCCCCCCTTCCCACCACCACCACCATCGTCAAAGTTATCAGGACCGGGGTACATAAGCTATCAGGTTTCCGATGTGTGAGTTACCATGCTATTGACACAAAAGCTA